>NC_067228.1:1209456-1516956 GCF_019924925.1 Ctenopharyngodon idella
TCTCTGGGTGCGTGTATGCGTGTGTCTGTGTGTGTGTGTCTCTGTGCATGTGTCTCTGTGTGTGCGTGTCTCTGCGTGCGTGTGTCTCTCTGTGTGTGTGTTTGTGTTTCTGCGTGCGTGTGTCTCTCTGTGTGTGTGTTTGTGTCTCTGTGTGTGTGTGTGTGTGTCTCTCTGGGTGCGTGTATGCGTGTGTCTGTGTGTGTGTGTCTCTGTGCATGCATGTGCATGTGAGAGTGTGTGTGTGTGTCTCTCTGTGTGCGTGTGTGTGTGTGTCTCTGCATGTGTCTGTGTCTATGTGTGTGTGTGTGTGTGTGTGTGTCTCTCTGTGTGCGTGTGTGTGTGTGTCTCTGCATGTGTCTGTGTCTATGTGTGTGTGTGTGTGTGTGTGCGTCTCTGCGTGCGTGTCTCTCTGTGTGTGTGTTTGTGTGTGTGTGTCTCAGTCTGTGCGTGTGTGTGCATGTCTCTGTGCGTGTGTGTGTGTGTCTGTGTCTGTGCGCGCATGTGTGTCTCTATGTGTGTGCGTGTGTGTCTGTGTGTGCGTCTCTGTGTGTGACTCTCTGTGTGTGTGTGTGTGTGTGAGAATATGTGTGTGCGTCTCTGTGCATGTCTCTCTGTGTGTGTGTTTGTGTCTCTGTGTGTGTGTCTCTCTGGGTGCGTGTATGCGTGTGTCTGTGTGTGTGTGTGTCTCTGTGCATGCATGTGCGTGTGAGAGTGTGTGTGTGTGTCTCTCTGTGTGCGTGTGTCTCTCTGTGTGTGTGTTTGTGTCTCTGTGTGTGTGTGTCTCTCTATGTGCGTGTATGAGTGTGTCTGTGTGTGTGTCTCTCTGTGTGTGCATGTGCGTGTGAGAATATGTGTGTGCGTCTCTGTGCATGTGTCTCTGTGTGCGTGTGTCTCTCTGTGTGTGTGTTTGTGTCTCTGTGTGTGTGTGTCTCTCTGTGTGCGTGTATGCGTGTGTCTGTGTGTGTGTGTCTCTGTGCATGCATGTGCATGTGAGAGTGTGTGTATGTGTCTCTCTGTGTGCGTGTGCGTGTGTGTGTCTCTGCATGTGTCTGTGTCTATGTGTGTGTGTGTGTGTGTGTGTCTCTCTGTGTGCGTGTGTGTGTGTGTCTCTGCATGTGTCTGTGTCTATGTGTGTGTGTGTGTGTGTGTGCGTCTCTGCGTGCGTGTCTCTCTGTGTGTGTGTTTGTGTGTGTGTGTGTCTCAGTCTGTGCGTGTGTGTGCATGTCTCTGTGCGTGTGTGTGTGTGTGTGTGTGTGTGCGCGCATGTGTGTCTCTGTGTGTGTGCGTGTGTGTCTGTGTGTGTGTCTCTGTGTGTGACTCTCTGTGTGTGTGTGTGTGTGTGTGTGCGTGCTTCTCTCTGTATGCGTGTGTCTGTGTGAGTGTGTGTGTGTATGTGAGTGTGTGTGTGTTTGTGTACCTACTTAACCCTATTTTAGGGACAAATTTGTACTTAGAAGTGAGATAAACCTGACAAAACCTCTTTTTAGGGATGTCCTCATTTGTAAAAACAGTACCCAGCACAAATACTGAGGAAGAGCATCATTTCCTGCAGTGTGATCTCCATCATGAAGAGACTCGTGGCTGAATCGCTGCACAACACAAGAACTGCAGCAGCTGGACTGAAGGAAGATGATTTATTGTGTGCAGGATAAAGAGAAACGCAGCCTGAAGGCAGTGAGGTAACTCTTCACTCAAGTGTGATGATAAACCATGTTTCTGCCCGCAGAGAGCTGAAAATGAGAGAAACGCACTTCACCGGCTGATGCACAGCCTGAGTCTGACCGGCGGGAAAGAAACGTGGTTCCACATGAGCCAGACGGATCCTGTCAGCAAATTGGTAAAAGTGGCCTACACCTTCACCCGAGGTCTGAGCAACACTTAAACAGCTTCGTCTCAAGCAAAATCATGCCAAATGTGAAACGCATGTGTAACTATATGTGAATGATCTTTTTCATTTGTTGAACTTGAACTTGAATGACAGCTGATATTGAGCAGACCGTCTACTAATGACTGCTAGTTAACATGTAGTTGCAAAGTTACTTATCGTCTAGTGTCTAAAAAGAACTATTGAAATAAAGTGTTACCTGATATTATAGCCCATAACTACAAAATGCATTTGATTAAATCAGCCTTGGCCAAAGTTGAATCCAGTCATGTCTGTGCGGTCAGTGTTCTGCTCCACATACACTGTTAAATCAAACAGAAGAGGCTTAAATGGACAAACATCTCTTGTTTTATTGGTGAAGTCTGTGTCCTGGTCAGTCGTCTCAGGTTTCTGTCAAATGCTGAGAGGATTAGACACACGTGCTTTTCATTTTCACATGAAAACATCACTGCTGCTCAGTATAAAATACACCAGCCTAGTTAGAAATGCTTTAGAAAAACTTCACTGTGTGATTTTAGCCTCTTCTACAGAACCTAAGGGGGATATGCTGATGGAAAAATGATGAGATGGGAGGAAAAATTATATTTATATATTACTTGGCAAAACGATTGTGTTCCTCCAAAATTTGCATTCACTTGTAAAACGATTGCGTTTCTCTGAGAAAAATTTCAATGTGGGATTGAATCCTATAAATTAACAATCTGTGTGCACAGATTTCGGGAGTTTACAAGAGATTACAGTTAAGCTGCTCTGAGTGATTTTAGTGTGTGGCTGTGTGGTTGCCAGGGTGTTCTGGTCGGTTGCTAGGTTGTTGCTATGCAGTTAAGCTGCTCTGAGTGATTTTAGTGTGTGGCTGTGTGGTTGCCAGGGTGTTCTGGTCGGTTGCTAGGTTGTTGCTATGCAGTTAAGCTGCTCTGAGTGTTTTTAGTGTGTGGCTGTGCATTTGCCATGGTGTTCTGGGTGGTTGCTAGGTTGTTGCTATGCAGTTAAGCTGCTCTGAGTGTTTTTAGTGTGTGGCTGTGCGTTTGCCATGGTGTTCTGGGTGGTTGCTAGGGTGTTGCTATGCAGTTAAGCTGCTGTGAGTGTTTTTAGTGTGTGGCTGTGCGTTTGCCAAGGTTTTCTGGGTGGTTGCTAGTGTGTTGCTATGCAGTTAAGCTGCTCTGGGTGTTTTTATTGTGTGGCTATGCATTTGCCAGGGTGTTCTGGGTGGTTGCTAGGGTGTTGCTATGCAGTTAAGCTGCTCTGAGTTTTTAAGTGTGTTGCTATGCGTTTGCCAGGGTGTTGCTATACAGTTAAGCTGCTCTGAGTTTTCTTCTCTGAGTTGCCAGGGTGTTATGGGTGGTTGCTAGGGTGTTGTTATGCAGTTAAGCTGCTCTGGGTGTTTTTGAGTGTGTTGCTAGGCAGTTACTAGGGTGTTCTGGGTGGTTGCTGGGGTATTGATATGCAGTTAAGCTGCTCTGGGTGTTTTTGAGTGTGTTGCTATGAGGTTGCTAGGTTGTTGCTATGCAGTTAAGCTGCTCTGAGTGTTTTTAGTGTGTTGCTATGAGGTTGCTAACGTGTTGCTATGCAGTTAAGCTGCTCTGGGTGTTTGAAAGTGTATTGCTATGTGGTTGCCAAGGTGTTCTGGGTGGTTGCCAGGGTGTTGCTATGCAGTTAAGCTGCTCTGAGTGCTTTTAGTGTGTGTCTATGCATTTGCCAGGGTGCTCTGGTGGTTGCTAGGGTGTTGCTATGTAGTTATGCTGCTTTCATTGTTTTTAGTGTGTGTCCATGCATTTTCCAGGGTGCTCTGGGTGGTTGCTAGGGTGTTACTATGCAGTTAAGCTGCTGCGAGTGTTTTAGTGTGTTGCTATGAGGTTGCTAATGTGTTGCTATGCAGTTAAGCTTCTCTGGGTGTTTGAAAGTGTGTTGCTATATGGTTGCCAGGGTGTTGCTATGCAGTTAAGCTGCACTTTTTAAATGTTTTGCTATGTGGTTGCCAAGATGTTCTGGGTGGTTACTAGGGAGTTACTATGCAGTTAAGCTGCTCTGAGGTTTTTTAAGTGTTGCTATGAAGTTGCTAGGTGTTTTCTCATATTTGGTGTTCATAAGTCCTGCATCCAGAATCACACAATCTCAGTGGTGACAGAATCTCAGTGGTCTCAGCATCTTCTGGTCTGTATTTGTGGTTCGGGTTCATCCTTCATTGTCTGTCTGTATTTTTTCAGCCGTTTTCTAGTGCAGCAGGTAGAAATGGTGAATCTGATCACTTAGTAAAGTAATTGCACACTTTTCTCAACAACACATGATTTGGGGAATCATTCACATCCGGAACACAAAAAAACTGTTTGCACTCAACTTTAGTACTTAGTGCTAGAGTTTTCAGCAGGCGTTTTGGTGTCTCTGTTGTCTTGAGAGAGAATAGCGTTGTGTTTGTGTTTGCCACAAGCTGTATTCTCTCTAATTCTCTCCAGATGGACCTTCATGTCTTGTGCGTCTGTAGGGTTTGCTCAAATGCTCAAACAGGGTCTTGATGAAAATATTGTCACACACAGAGACCAATGAGACGATGAAGACCCAAGAGAATCATCAAGAAAGATGGATGTAGTCTTGAGTAAACATGCAGTTTAAACAGACACCCTAAAAAAACATGCATTATTGTGTTTTTCTATCTTGACTTCAGTGTTATTTTTCCTTGAAGGTAACAAGCCAATTCACTGCAAAAAATGATGTTCTTCCTCAGTGTTTCTGTCTTGTTTTCCAGCACAAATATCTAAACATTCTTAAATCAAGATACATTTACTGGAGAAGAGAAATGACTGAAGATACATTATTAAGACTTGTTTACTGAAAAATGCATCAAAATTAAATAGCTTTACGCTTAAAACAAGAACAAATATCTGCCAATGGGGTCAGAAAAATAAACTTAATTTTAAAGGGAAAACAAGATTATTCTTAGTAATGTTTTAGTTTTAGATTCTTTCAATGTCTGTCAGTAATGAACCTGGTCGCCGTATGGAAACAGCAGCTCATAATGTTCTGCTAAACATCTTCTTTTGTTTTCTACAGAAGAACGATACTCTTGCAGGCTTGAAACAACATGAAGGTGAGTAAATAATGATTGGGTGAACTAGTTTTTTAATGGCCTGACACATCAGTTGAAGTTTGAGACAGCTGGTTTAACTGAGGGAAGTTTGAGTTCTTTATATACACTGTCCTAAAGACATGATGATAGGACGGATGGATGGATGGATGGATGGTCAGCTGGTTAAGTTTTCCCAGAGGTCAACAGTCAAAGGTCAACAGTGAAGGGCTGGAGGAGCCAAACTCTCCTCTGTAATTTACTGGCGGTTTGAAACACAAAATCAATGGACACTTTTCACATTTTCATGGTTCTCAGAAGCAAAAGTTGTCATGTTTCCATCCAAAGTTGCGAATTTAACTTTGAAATATCGTGTAAGACATTGGCGAATAAAGCAGCATTTCCATCCCACGTGTTCAAGAGAACAAAATCATCACTTCCTGGGAAATTGGTGCAAAATTGGTTCCCAAACTGTAGCTCTTTTTCCCTCCATCATAAATGAGTTCGGATGCTGGTGTTTAGGGACACAATTGTGTGAGACGCTTCTGGAGGAAATAAACCAAATCATTCTGATGTCAGACTTTGACTCAGGCGTTTCAGAACCACCAAACCAACATTTGAGATGCTGCGATGTTATTGGTCCGCTGGTTAGTCGAGTTATCCAATCACAGCCTCTGCTGAGGCAAAGTCACATGAGATTTTTGTTGCACATCGAGGTATTTATTCGGTAAATGTGTTTCCGTCGTAGTTTATGCACGTCGTCTTATCGGATAAAAAATGATCCAACTCAATTGAGTGGCGTTTCCTTCCAGTGTTTTTTATGCAATATCCCAAAAGACTGTGCTGCTACTACAGTGTTTCCTTCAAAAAGACTCAAAATATTTGCTCTGGCAAACAGCTTCATCAAAAGTTCAGCAGTATGGAAGTGATATTGTGTTTGATTGAATTACACATTACGTTTCTGTTGTAAATTCTTTTGAAATGGAGAGCAAAGCAGATGTTCATGCATACAATGGAAAATATTCTAGTAAACACTGAACTCTTCTTGCAGATTTTAATTTCAAGAGAAGGTCTCATTTCAAGCACGTTCCTGAAATCCTTTAGAGGAACCAAATGCTTTTGTGTTTTCAGGAAACGTCATCTGCTCACTTTTGTTCACTAGATCATCTCTGCTGATTGTTGGCCAACTGTTGAAGCCATTTTTTTTTTTTTTTTTGCTGTAAACGACAAGGCTTTATTTAGCAGCACAACAGCTCAAGATAATAAAGTCAGTGAAAATCACAAAATAAATTCAATCAGATGCCTTCCTATACCTATTGAAGCTTGTTTGTTAATATTATATAAATGTAAACTATGTAACCACAAGCCCTCTAGTGGTTAAAAACTGCATGCATTTTGCAGAAGAACATTGTTTTGGCTGTGCTTCGGGTCTGTGTGACTCATTAAACATTCACTACAAGGCTTAAGAGATATAACCAGTTTAGATGGAAAGGATCTCAAGCTGACTAGCTGAAGACGTTACTGTAGCTTTACCCATTACTACAAAAAATAAAAAATAAATAAAAATTTTTTGTTTCAACTTAAAAAATTAGAATGAGTGTGTCTCAAATCGTATATGTTGAGATGCTGCCTTAAAATTTTAAGTTTAGTCAACTTGAAATGTGAAGTTGTACTAAGTGACAACTATTTGAGTTGACTAAACTTAAAATTTTAAGGCAGCATCTCAACATATACGATTTGGGACACACTCATTCTAATTCTAGAATCTAATTCACACTAATTCTAATTCTACTATTTAGGACAGATAGTATGTGAATTGGGATGCAGTTTGTATGTCAATTCAATTCACATTTATTTGTATAGCGCTTTTCACAATACATATCGTTTCAAAGCAGCTTTACAGAGAATGCATGTCAACATTACAATTTGGAGACTGCAGTTAGCTAATAATGTAATAATTTAGGCAATTAAGTTACAATCACTGTTAGCAATTTAATTGAAGGTAGAAGCAATGAGCTCCTGTAAAAATGAATTACATATTAACAATAATTAGGATATATAGAAATTTGCGAATGTGCGTGTTGATCCAGATGTTGCATCTTCTGAAGTCCTCGCAGGAGTTGGCGCCGTCTCTTCACAGGTGTTAGTCATCTGAGGTCTTCTTAAGAGGCTGGATCCAAACTGAAGCTGATGTACTCTCTAGTCACCTCGGGACGGGCGTCCCGAGGTAAAACGGAAAAGCATATAGAGAATAATTAGCATAGCTGCTGTTCGTAACATTAAGCAAAGATAGTCATGTGCAATTGATCTGATATGAGATTCATTATGTGAACGCTTGGCTGAAGAGATGTGTCTTTAATCTAGATTTAAACTGGGTGAGCGAGTCTGAGCCCCGAACATTATCAGGAAGGCTATTCCAGAGTTTAGGAGCCAAATGTGAAAACGCTCTCCCTCCTTTAGTGGACTTAGCTATCCTAGGTACAACCAGAAGTCCAGAGTTTTGTGATCTTAAAGAGCGTGAAGGATTGTAGGGCGATAAATACACAGGAGCTAAACCATTTAGAGCCTTATAGGTCATTAGCAGTACTTTATAATCGATACGGAACTTAATAGGTAACCAGTGTAGAGATGATAAAATTGGTGTTATATGATCATATTTTCTTGACCTGGTAAGAACTCTAGCAGCTGCATTTTGTACTAATTGTAGCTTGTTTATTGAGGAAGCAGGACAACCAGCTAATAATGCATTACAGTAATCTAGTCTAGACGTCATGAATGCATGAACTAACTTCAGTTACTAACTTACGTCAGTGCCACTGAAAGAGTCGACGTATTTCAGTCTTTTTCCTTCTTTTATTTTCCTAATTCACATCTCGTGTAAGTCCTGTCTGTCTGTAGACACACAATATCAAAGACATTTTTCAGCTCCCCACATTTTAATAGGCAACCATTTTAGAGCAAAAGAAAAGAAAACCCTAAGTCAACTTTAAAGGTTTAAAAATAGACTCTGCTTACAATTCATTACAGAAGAACATTTTGTATTGTTCAATGTGTGCACAGGAGGATCCTTGAGCTTATTTGCCTAAACAGTCAAAGACACTGATAAAAGATGAATTTCAGTCTCTAAATGACTCGACTCAAAGGATCAACTTCATGAACTCAGTGGGAATTTAATGACTCATAAAGGCCAGTAAAACTCAAAACTGTTTTAAATTCTTTTATTCTGAAGTTAGTGGCATCAGACTGAGGCGTTTGGTAGCAAGATTTTTATGGTGTTTTCTGAACAGATTGTGGACTGAAACATTGCTCTATTGCTGTCGAATCAACTATAATATGATCAACCTCACATTAATGGCACGTAAAATCCAAACAAACTGCGGTTTGTCACTTTTTGTGTCAGTCAGTCGTCTTATGTTTGTGTGGACAGTTCTTGAACAGAATAAGCTGCATCGAAAACTAGAGTTTATGATGTTAATCAAACGTTTTTCTAAGAGGCTAGATGCAAATCAGAGCTGCTTTGTCATATAAAGGCGGTTATAAATGGATGAATGTATGGAAGAATAGAGCAACAAATCAATAAGCAAAAAGATGTTAGAAAAAAAAGACTGATTGGAATTCAGTATGCGAATAATTCTTACTAAAAATTGTAAAAATGTAGAGATACACTACCAGTCAAAAGGATGGAATAATTAGGGGCCAAGCACCGAAAGTACTATAGCCCCTATTATAATTTAGTTTTCTTATTATTTTTCCCCAGTGGGAATCTATGGCAGCCATATGACCCATAAATAGGAAAATGATGAAAATTGGCACACTTGTAGTGATTGTAATGAAAAGTAATCTGACCAACTTTGGGGTCTCTAGGACCAACTCTATAGCGCCACCACAAGTTCAAAAATTCATATTTGAAAGGGTTATAACTTTTGAACGCATTGATCTAGAAAAATGAAACTTAGTGCATCTAATTTCTCTCTTCACGCTGATCACATTTTATTATTATTATTATCAATGTTGAAAACAGTTGTGCTGCTTCTTATTTTTGTGGAAAAAGTTTGGGGTCAGTAAGACATGAAAGGCAGTAAAGACATTTATAATGTTACAAAAGATTTTATTTCAAATAAATGCTGTCCTTTTGCACTTTCTATTCATCAAAGAATCCTGAAAAATAAAATGTATCACGGTTTCCACAAAAATATGAACAGAACAGAAATGTTTCTTGAGCAGCAAATCATCAAATCAGAATGATTTCTGAAGGATCATGTGACACTGAAGACTGGAGTAATGATGCTGAAAATTCAGCTTTGATCACAGGAATAAATTACACTTTACTATATATTCACATAGAAAACAGCTGATTTACATTGGAATAATATTTCACTATTTTTACTGTATTTTTTATCAAATAAATGCAGCGTTGGTGAACAGAAGAGACTCTTTCAGAAACATTAAAAATCTTAATTACTCCAACCTTTCGCTCGCTATTGTACTAAGACTGGAATATCTGAGCTCACTTCTGATTCTCAGACAAGTTTCTGCCTGAATAATAGACCTCACCTGTCCTCCTTCTGTTCTCCTCCACACTTCCCAGAGATGAAAGAGCGATGGATCCATCAGACTCCTCCTGCTGCATCACATCTGGAAACACTTAAAGCTTCTGTTCGTCTTCAGCAGAGCACAAGGTGAAAGTAATGAATAATACTCAAAGTAACAGCAAACTAACATCCAACTCTTACTATTTCTGCCGTATGTGGACATGAGCAACTCAAAAGTGCAGGAATCCTGAGAATAAACATCCAGAGATTGTTAGACATACAGTAGTGACCAAAAGTGACAAAAATAGACATCTTCACCCTTTAAATATTATTATATATTTTGTAGTCATATTGTGTAGTTGTGTTGGAGTCGATTGTTTTATTTGTGATAATAACACAATGAAACATGACATTGTGTGACATTTTTGTTATCCAGACTGTCATGCAAAGAAATTATGAACACATGCAAAAACGAGAAAACCAACCAAATATGAATTAATACTGTAGTCAATGTTTGCTTTTTCCTCTCAGCTTTTCGTTCGTCTGCATTTTTTGTATAGTAAAATAAAACCTGTAGCTTTAGTTTTCCTTATTTAAATTTTTTTTTTATTTTATTTATTTATTTTTTTGTCAGATATATACCTTAAGCAAGTTTAGTGTTTTGTTCTTCCCTCATTTTTACAAATCACTTTTGGCCACTATCACAATTATTTGTAACAATCTAATAAATATGAATTTCTTTTTATTATATAAAATTATATAATATTCATAATACACAATTTATTTTTATATTAATAATACTATTACAGTAAATTGCAATAATCATGTCCCAGATTACCATAATATTAAAAAGTCAGCTCGTGGCAGAATCTCATTTTTGTCCATTTAATTTTTCTAAACACTTTTGCACGAATGTCTCCCTCTGCTGGACGCGCCAAATTCATGGAGTCATTCATGAAAATCACTAGATTCAAATGTATCAGTGTGATTTTGATCAAACAGAATGGAATGTTTTAAAGAAACACAAACTAAAAGCATAAAACACACCGAATTCTTCCATTGATTTTAAATTTACTCCATTGTGATGATGAAAATGAACTAATATGATTTCCCTCTTTAAAAAATGAGTGACACTTTACAATAAGGTTCTATGTGTTAGCATCAGTTAACATGAAGTAACAATGAGAAATCTATTAAAGGGTTAGTTCACCCAAAAATGAAAATTCTGTCATTTATTACTCACCCTCGTGCCGTTTTACACCCGTAAGACCTTCGTTAATCTTCTGAACACAAATTAAGATATTTTTGTTTAAATCCGATGGCTCCGTGAGGCCTACATAGGGAGCAATGACATTTCCCCATTTCCATTTCTTCGACACGCTAATTCATAACGCTCCGAAGCTTCATGAAGCAGTGTTTTGAAATCGGCCATCACTAAATAAGTCGTTATTTTGTTTTTTTGGCGCACCAAAAATATTCTCGTCGCTTTATAATATTAATATTGAACCACTGTACTCACATGAACTGATTTAAATATGTTTTTAGTACATTAATGGAGAGGAATGAGAGAGGAAATGTCATTGCTCCCTATGTAGGCCTCATGGAGCCATCGGATTTCAACAAAAATATCTTAATTTGCGTTCCGAAGATTAACGAAGGTCTTACAGGTGTGGAACGGCATGAAGGTGAGTAATAAATGACAGAATTTTCATTTTTGGGTGAACCAACCCTTTAATATTGGTTAATGCTAGTTAATAGAAATGTGTTTTGGTTTAAAAACATGAGTAAATGTTGAAAATAACATTAAGTTTAATAAAGACTGTAGAAATATTGTTCATTGTTAGCTCATGTTAACTCATTTAGTTAACTGAAAGAAACCATACTGTAAAGTGTCACCAAAATGTTTAATATTTAATGCAAATATGTCAGGACTTTATTTATTCAGGAATTTAATAAGTTGGAAACACTTTAAGGTTCCATTTGTTAACATTAGTTAACTTTATTGGTTAACATGAACTAATAATGAAAGATAATTCTAAAACATTTATTCATTTCAGTTACTGTAATCATTTTCTTGCTCAGTGTTAGTCTGAAGCATTAAGTAGTTATCTAATGGGACTTTATTGCAAAGTGTCAGCGGAAAATGTTTAATATTTAATGTAAAAAATGTCAGGACAAGTATTTAAAAAGTTAAAATATTTACTTTCAGACATGATGAAGACACGACAATGTTCTGCACAGCAGGATCGATGCTCTTCATGTTAAATCAACACAGGAGCTCCTTCTATACGATTCCCTTCTTCTGAAGCACTGATATCATCAGCACTCGTTCATCCTTCACTCTCTGGTTTCTTAAGTGTTTGTTTCTGAGCAGGAGCAGAAGGGGAAGGTCCCGCAGCAGGGCTGCAGCCACGGCTTCCACAGGACGTTTGTCCACGTCAGCTGTTTCTCCACAGGCATCAGAGTTTTGCGGTGGTCCTTCACGGCCCGTCCCACACGCTCCAGCACCTCTGCGAAGCGCGGCTCCGTCTCCGGTGAGAGCGGACGACTCTCTGACGGGTCCCTGCTGAGATCGAACACCAGCGGCGGGTTGTGGTACGTCACAAAGTCCCCGTGACACATGCACACCTTGGTGTCGTAACAGCCGACGGCTCCCGCGGGAGAAAAGTTCGGTGTGAAGAAATGGACCTTGAAGATGAATTCACCTGAGGAGGGCATGTTTCATCTTTAATAGTGTATGTGGGTAATCTAGTGTCTCGTTCAGACAGAGATGATTTTTTTGAGTGTGTGTGTGTGTGTGTGACGTCACTCACTGTCGTGCGGATGCCAGCGCACAGCGTTCAGATACATGCCGCAGTAATGGAACATGAACTCGTGCTCCGAGCGGTTGGTTTTGCCCTCTAACAGTGGCATCAGGTCACGACCGTCCAGGATCCTCAGGGCACACACACAAACACACTTACAACAGACCGGACCGTTCCTTTACACATATAAACATCTAGACAAAAAACCTTGGTTGCTATGGCATTCTGTCTGGTTGTGAGGCTGCAGCTAAGAGTATTTTGGGTGGTTTCTTAAAGTGTTGCTAAGAGGATGTGGGGGTTGCTATGGTAATGCTAGAGTGTTCTAGGTGGTTGCTAAAGTGTTGCTAGGGTGTTTTGGGTAGTTACTAAAGTGTTGCTAATGTGTACTATAAATAAAGGTGACTTGTCGCTAAAGTGTTGCTAGGTGGTTGCTAGAGTGTTGCTAGGGTAATGTTAGAGTGTTCTAGGTGGTTGCTAAAGTGGTGCTAGGGTGTTCTATAAATAAAGGTGGCTAGGCTTCTGGGTGGTTGCTAAAGTGTTGCTAGGTGGTTGCAAGGGTAAGGCTAGAGTGTTTTATGGTTGCTAAAGTGCTGCTAGGGTGTTCTGGGTAGTTACTAAAGTGATGCTAGGATGTACTATAAATAAAGGTGACTTGACTTCAGGGTGGTTGCTAAAGTGTTGCTATGTGGTAGCTAAGGTATTCAAGGTGGTTACTAGGTGTTGCTATGAAATGCTAGAGTGTTCTAGGTGGTTGCTTAAATGTTGCTAGGGTGTTCTGGGTGTTTGCTAAAGTGTTACTAAGGTGTACTATAAATAAAGGTGACTTGACTTCTGGGGGTTTGCTAAAGTGTCGTTAGGTGGTTGCTAGAGTGTTGCTAGGGTAATGCTACAGCATTCTAGATGGTTTCTAGAGTGTTCTGGGTGGTTGCTTAAATGTTGCTAGGGTGTTCTGGATGTTTGCTAAAGTGTTACTAAGGTGTACTATAAATAAAGGTGACTTGACTTCTGGGTGGTTGCTAAAGTGTTGCTATGTGGTAGCTAAGGTATTCAAGGTGGTTACTAGGGTGTTGCTATGAAAATGCTAGAGTGTTCTAGGTGGTTGCTTAAATGTTGCTAGGGTGTTCTGGGTGTTTGCTAAAGTGTTACTAAGGTGTACTATAAATAAAGGTGACTTGACTTCTGGGGGTTTGCTAAAGTGTCGTTAGGTGGTTGCTAGAGTGTTGCTAGGGTAATGCTACAGCATTCTAGATGGTTTCTAGAGTGTTCTGGGTGGTTGCTTAAATGTTGCTAGGGTGTTCTGGATGTTTGCTAAAGTGTTACTAAGGTGTACTATAAATAAAGGTGACTTGACTTCTGGGTGGTTGCTAAAGTGTTGCTATGTGGTAGCTAAGGTATTCAAGGTGGTTACTAGGGTGTTGCTATGAAAATGCTAGAGTGTTCTAGGTGGTTGCTTAAATGTTGCTAGGGTGTTCTGGGTGTTTGCTAAAGTGTTACTAAGGTGTACTATAAATAAAGGTGACTTGACTTCTGGGGGTTTGCTAAAGTGTTGTTAGGTGGTTGCTAGAGTGTTGCTAGGGTAATGCTACAGCATTCTAGATGGTTTCTAGAGTGTTCTGGGTGGTTGCTAAAGTGTTGCCAGGGTGTTCTATAAATAAAGTTGCCTTGACTTCTCGGTGGTTGCTAAAGTGTTGCTAGGTGGTTGCTACATGGTTACTAGGGTGTCCTGGTGGTTGCTAGAGTGATGCAAGGGTGTTCTGGGTGGTTGCAAGGGTGATGCTAGGCTATACTAATATAATCTGTTTTATCTACGTAGGCTAAGTGTGTATTGCTGTCTGACCTACAGGAACATAGTGTTGAGTGTTGTACCTGTCCTCCGGTAGCGCTCCCCCGGCGAGCTTCACCACTGTGGGAAAAACATCCATCAGACTTGTTGGTTCTGATACCTGTCGACCTGCAGTGAGACGCCCGGGCCAGTGGAATATTCCCGGCACTCGGATTCCTCCCTCCCAGCCGCCCATGGCTTTACCACCTAAACATAAGAGGGTCAGTAAAAACACAAAACCATACGCTGTATTTGCCTGTTTTGTTTGTTGTTGTTGTTTTTATTGTTTTGTTCTTTTTTGTAGCTTGACTCGGCACCATTTGCCCTAACTCCTCCAAACGTCTGCTTTTGTGTTTCACAGGTTCATACAGGTGTGGAGCAACATTAGGTTGAGTAAATGATGACAGGATGATAATCCCATCTCAGTGTTTGTACCTCGATATATCCCGTTCCAGCCTCCTCTCTGAGCGTCTTCGATGTGGCCGCCGTGGTCAGATGTGAAGTACATCAAGGTTTTCTCCGACAGGCCGAACCTTTTGATGGTCTTCATCATTCTACCTGTGACCAAACATGTGATCTTTACTCTGACTTCATTTCAGACCTCGATGCGATTGAGCTTTTTATGAAACATTAATTGTTACATTGTTACATTTGATTCATGAAGAGAAAAAAGAGAAAGAAGTTCTATTTTGCATGATTTTTTTTTTTAAAGATTGTATTGCATTGTGGTATTTAATTATAACTAAGTAATTTACGGAAAACATCTCATTTTTATTACTGTAATAAAAATTATATTAAGTATAAAAAGATAAAGTATTTATATTTCAGTAACAAAAAATCTGATGTTTGCATTGTGGTAAATTAATTCGTTTTATTAATGAAATTCCACAATGCAAAACAATCATGTATAGATGGTTGCTAGGGTGTTCTGGATGGTTGCTAGGGTGATGCTAGAGTTTTCTGGGTTATTATTATAGTGCTGCTAAGTGGTTGCTAGGATATTCTGAATAGTTGCTAGGGTGATGCTAGAGTATTCTGGGTTATGGTTATTACTATAGTGTTGCTAGGTGGTTGCTAGGTTGATCTAGATGGTTTCTAGGGTGATGCAAGAGTGTTCTGGGTTGTTGCTAAAGTGTTGCTAGGTGTTTGTTAGGGTTTTCTGGATGGTTGCTAGGATGATGCTAGTTTTCTGGGCTGTTATTATAGTTCTGCTAGGTGGTTGCTAGGGTGTTCTGGATAGTTGCTAGGGCATCGCTAGGGTGATGCTAGAGTGTTCTGGGTTGTTGGTATAGTGTTGCTAGGTGGTTGCTAGAATGTTCTGATAGTTGCTAGGGCATCGCTAGGGTGATGCTAGAGTGTTCTGGGTTGTTGGTATAGTGTTGCTAGGTGGTTTCTAGGGTGTTCTGGATAGTTGCTAGGGCATTGCTAAGGTGATGCTAGAGTGTTCTGGGTTGTTGCTACAGTGTTGCTATGTGGTTGTTAGGGTGTTCTGGATGTTTCTAGGGTGATGCTAATGTGTTCTGGGTTGTTGCTATAGTGTTGTTAGGTGGTTGCTAGGGTATTCTGGATGGTTGCTAGGGTGATACTAGAGTTTTCTGGGTTGTTACTACAGTGCTGCTAGGTGGTTGCTAGGGTGTTCTGTATGGTTGCTAGAGCATTGCTAGGGTGATGCTAGAGTGTTCTGGGTTGTTGCTATAGTGTTGCTAGGTGGCTGTTAGGGTGTTCTGGATGTTTCTAGGGTGATGCTAATGTGTTCTGGGTTGTTGCTATAGTGTTGCTAGGTGTTTGTTAGGGTTTTCTGGATGGTTGCTAGGGTGATGCTAGTTTTCTGGGCTGTTATAGTGCTGCTAGGTGGTTGCTAGGGTGTTCTGGATAGTTGCTAGGGCATCGCTAGGGTGATGCTAGAGTGTTCTGGGTTGTTGGTATAGTGTTGCTAGGTGGTTGCTAGAATGTTCTGATAGTTGCTAGGGCATTGCTAGGGTGATGCTAGTGTGTTCTGGGTTGTTGCTATAGTGCGGTTAGGTGGTTTCTAGGGTGTTCTGGATAGTTGCTAGGGCATTGCTAAGGTGATGCTAGAGTGTTCTGGGTTGTTGCTACAGTGTTGCTATGTGGTTGTTAGGGTGTTCTGGATGTTTCTAGGGTGATGCTAATGTGTTCTGGGTTGTTGCTATAGTGTTGTTAGGTGGTTGCTAGGGTATTCTGGATGGTTGCTAGGGTGATACTAGAGTTTTCTGGGTTGTTACTACAGTGCTGCTAGGTGGATGCTAGGGTGTTCTGTATGGTTGCTAGAGCATTGCTAGGGTGATGCTAGAGTGTTCTGGGTTGTTGCTATAGTGTTGCTAGTTGGTTGTTAGGGTGTTCTGGATGTTTCTAGGGTGATACTAAAGTGTTCTGGGTTGTTACTGTAGTGCTGCTAGGTGGTTGCTACAGTGTTCTGTATGGTTGCTAGGGCATTGCCAGGGTGATGC
Source organism: Ctenopharyngodon idella (assembly GCF_019924925.1). Classification (NCBI taxonomy): domain Eukaryota; kingdom Metazoa; phylum Chordata; class Actinopteri; order Cypriniformes; family Xenocyprididae; genus Ctenopharyngodon; species Ctenopharyngodon idella. The sequence goes on from NC_067228.1 coordinate 1,226,026, forward strand.
TAGAGTGTTCTGGGTGGTTTCTAGGGGGTTGCTAGTTTGATTCAAGATATGATGCTTTCTTTCTTGGTGGATTTGTCTATTTAGAATGACATTTTACTGTAGCAGTAAAACATCTCATAATTTATGAACAAATCAAACGCTCTGGTCTGTTGTGCTGCCCACCAATCATGTTAGAGCATCCAGCAGTAGACGCGCCCACTGTGACCAACAATACAGCCACTCAGAGATCTCCAGCGATATATCACAGACAGCACGATGCTGGAAAGAACAGAAATCCATCATTTACCAATCATCCAGTCCGCTTCTTCAACGTTGTCCCCATACAGCCCATGTTTGCTCTTTCCGGCGAAGCCCTCAGACACAAAGAGAGGCGTGTGCACGTGTGCCAGTGACAGGAACAGCAGGAAGGGCCCGTCTCTGTGTCTGACATCATAAATCACATGATGAACAGAAACCAAAGAAGTTTCCCACCACAGGCACAAGAAACAGCCCATAATCGTAACCGTCTGGACAGGTCTAATGTTTTCTGCATTACCACATTATTAAGCAAGCATGCATGCAAATGGGCGTTAAAGCTTCCTGTTCACGGGTGAATCTCAGCAAACACACGTACAGACCATATATCAGCACAAATTCAAAAGAAACAAATAAGAAATTATATTTACATGAAAAAACACTGTATGGCATTTAAATAGAACAAATTAATTCACTGAAAACAAATCAAATTTTAATTACTGTAATAAAAAAAGATAATTAAATTGTAAAGTACTTTATAATTATTAAAAAAAAGTAATTATAAAGTACTTTATTGCTAGGGTGATACTGGGGTGTTCTGAGTGGTTGCTATGGCATTGCTAGGATGATATTAGGGTGTTCTGGGTGGTTGCTAAAGTGTTGCTAGGGTGTTCTGGGTGGTTGCTAGGGCATTGCTAGGATGATATTAGAGTGTTTTGGGTGGTTGCTAAAGTGTTATTATGGAGTTCTGGAAGGTTGCTAGGGCATTGCTAGGATTATATTACGGTGTTCTGGGTGGTTGCTAAAGTGTTGCTAGGGTGTTCTGGGTGGTTGCTAGGGCATTGCTAGGATGATATTAGGGTGTTCTGGGTGGTTGCAAAAGTGTTATTAGGGAGTGCTGGAAGGTTGCTAAAGCATTGCCAGGATGATATTAGGGTATTCTGGGTGGTTGCTAAAGTGTTGCTAGGGAGTTCTGGGTGGTTTCTAGGGCATTGATAGGATGATATTAGGGTATAGTGTTGATAGGATGATATTGCTAAAGTGTTGATAGGGTGTTCTGAGTGACTGCTAGGATGATACTATGATGTTCTGGGTGGTTGCTAGGGTGTTGCTAGGATGATATTAGGGTATTCTGGGTGGCTGCTAGGATGATACTATGATGTTCTGGGTGGTTGCTAGGGTGTTGCTAGGTTGATATTAGGGTATTCTGGGTGGTTGCTAGGATGATACTATAATTTTCTGTGTGGTTGCTAGGGTGTTGCTAGTGTGATATTAGGGTGTTCTGTGTAGTTGCTAAAGTGTTGCTATGGTGGTCTGGATGGTTGTTAAAGTGTTGCTAGACAGTTGCTATGAGGTTGCTTACCCCCCCCCCCCCACCCCCCCACACACACACACACACACACACACACACACACACACACACACCCCCAAAGATTGACACGTTCAGTCATTAGTGAATGACTGTGGTTAAACTGCTCTCACTGAGCCTGACGCACATCCCACCTCTCCACAAACTGCTCCGCTTCATGCATGAGCCGTGCGTTCAGCGTCTCCGGGTTCATGGGCTGCTCCACCACCTCTCTGTTCCTCATGATGATGCAGTTCCAAGTCCTCAGGAGTTCAAAGGGTATGAACCACACAGAAAAGCTCAGCAGCGACAGAACAGCCAGAAATGCCACAAGTGTCAGACGGACCTGCAGCAGCCCGACGACCCGGACCAGAAGCAGCGTGAGAAACGCAAGTGCCACCAGTGCAGAAATCTGCCACAGCTTCTCCTGCAGGTCCACCAGGACATCTTTACCTTCTCCAGGCTTGCAGTCATTGAAGAAGGTGAAGGGCAGCCCGTAAAAGAAATCAAAGCCGTGATTGTTGGGATGGTGGCAGTGATCATTCCTGCTCTCACAGTTCACACCCAAATGCCACTTACCTTCAGAGTGAAAACAGCGTAAAGACATTAAAATCAGAGATTAACCTTTGAACCATCACCCCTCTTTTTGAGTATAGATCTCTGTACACTCAGCAGCTTATTGCAAAAGTAAACGCACTTCAATAAAGCATGTACTACAGCTGCACAATTAATCGTTAAAAAAAAATCACGATCTCATTCCTAAAACCTGTGACAAGTACGATTACAGCGAACATTCAGATCTGGGTTCTGAGCCAGAGACAGCCGTTACCATGTATAGATACGAAACAGCTTCACAAACAGTCTTTTCAACCACACAGTCTCATTATTTCTGTCTTACAATAATTCAGATTATCACTGAAGTACTGGATAAAAGTTTATAGTTTAGATATAAACACTGATGTCTACAGCTGCGATCAAAATAGAGCAAATCACCTTTTGAAAGTAGTTAAGTGAATCACCTTTGATTCACCTTTGAGTGAATCACATTTTAACGCTTCGAACAAAGATTGTTCCAATTACATCGTTACACCAGTAGGTGGCGACAAGTGACTTAAAAAATGTATTTGTCATTGAATCATTCATTCAAGAGATTCATTCAAAAACGACTCATCCAGTAATGAAACAAGTGAAGACTTTATGAGTGAGTCATTGAATCATTCATTCAACCTGATTTATTTTTTAAATAATTACTTTAAAAAAATAGACTGCAGCAATTAATATTTTGTTAGAACCTCTAGTAAATTGCATGTTATTTTGTTTAGTTGTTTATTCAGAATCATGATCTCTATTTCAAACAAAAAAATCATGAGTCTCAATTTATCCAGAATCACGCAGCTCTAAAATGTACTGAATTAAACCTTTTGTATTATTTACAAAATATATATTTTTCAAAATAATTTGGCCTCAAAAATTGCTGGAAAATGTCTAACAAAGTCGTGTTCCAAATTTGAAGCTGATATCACAAAAATATTCTTTATCCCGAACTTCACATGAACAGACAGGAAAACAGGCCTTATTGCATCCACTTGTTGGAGAAGGTGTTATAAGTATGAACTGACAGTGATATCTATGGACTTTTAAGGTAATCAGTTAGTTCTTTTTATTGTTGCAGTTTTATTCTATTTTAATATTCTAATTTTAGTGAAAAAGATAAATAAGAACTTTTAGATGTCAGTCTGCATATGCGATGGTCATTGGCTATGCTCATCTTTGCTCACTCCTTGGAAGGCATCTTGAGTAAAACAGCTTTATATTTAACAAAGCACATACAGTACAAAGACCTGAACCAGAAGTGATGCGACCTGTTTTACAGAATACAGAAGGTTGTTGTGCATAACCTGTATTTTACTTTTAACATTCTGTTTATATGATAAGACAATTTCCAATTTCAAAACAGTGTGAGTGTTTAAAGGGATAGTTCACATACGGGATACAGGTTTGGAACAACATGAGGGTGAATATATGAACATTTTATTGAGCAATCTCTCCTTTCAATGGTTTTCTTTATGCATACTACAATATTTTTATGCATGCAATAATTTTTTATGCATGTTATAATTTATGGACATCTTTGCGACTGATTCACCCCTATACTAGTATGTATTAAGTGTCTTACCCACAATGCCGGTGGTGTAACCCTGCTTTTGCAGAAGTTTAGCGAAGGTGGTTTCATTAGGTGGAAGTCCTCCTGATCCAGCAAGGAAAAGAATCACCTGCACTCGGCCGGTGCTGCCCAGACCTTCACATCAACACAGACACGTTACCGTATCACACCAATAAACCCTATCAGATCAATAAACCACCCATTCTGAGATCAACTAATCAGCCGACTGCTGTGGTTTATCGGCCTAGATGACTGACATAAAAGACTGTAAAGGCCCGTTCACACCAAGGACGATATCTTTATCATTATGGTTATAGTTCTAAAAATCATTCTAAATATAAAAGAATACCAGAGTCCACACCACAACTTGAGATCCATCCTGCTTTAAAGAGCTCATCGCCTGTCACTTTAAATGCTCAAGCTCTTTAAAGCAGGATGGATCTCAAGTCAATATGACATTCACAACTAATTCCATTATGTGACGTATTTCAGAGTCAAACTGGATAAACGACGGGTTTTTGGTTCCTCACCGGCACGTAGAGCGTAGCGGCCCGTCATGAAGGCGGTTCTGCTGGGAGTGCAGAGAGGAGCAGCGGAGATGTGCTGGGTCAGTTTCACTCCATCCGCGGCCAGACGATCTATGTTTGGAGTCCTTCAAACACATGACAACAACTATCAGAGAAAGACATTTACAGATTAATGCAGTAGATGAAAACAGTTTCTTCCTCAGTATTTTTGTCTTGTTTTCCAGCACAAATATCTAAACATTCTTAAATCAAGATACATTTACTGGAGAAGCAAAATGACTGAAGATATTAAGAACTGCATGCTGAAAATGAAGTGAGTTTATGCTTAAAATAAGCATGATTTTTTTCAGTAAACAAGACTTACTATCTTGAGTCATTTTGCTTCTTTAGTAAATGTATCTTGATTTAAGAATGTTTAGATATTTGTGCTGAAAAACAAGACAAAAATGCAGAGGAAGAACTGCATATGCTGTTATTTTTTTCTGGGAAACACAAAATATGAAATGAAGAATCTTCATAGTGACCACGACTGTCTAAAAGGACAGAAAAGTCTTCTGATGTCACATGCAAACAAACCCACATTTAGGGTGAGATTTTTGGTTATTTACAGCAAAAACTTCTTTCTGCATGTTTGAACTGGCATCTTGTGTTTGGTCATAAGACCTACGGCATTTAGAGCCAATCACATCAAACTAGAGCGACACGATTCTGGATAAATTGGATAAGTTTTAAACAGAGGTCACAAATCTCAAACGATTCTGAACAGACAACTAAACAAAAAAACATGTAATTTATTAGATGTTCTGACAAAATGTTAATTTCTGCAGTCTCTTAAAAAAATATTTAATTAATTTGAAGTAATTTTTAAAAAATCAGGTTGAATGAATGATTCAATGACTCATTCAAATACTTAACTTGTTTCATTACTGGATGAATCGTTTTTGAACGAATCTCTTGAATGAACGATTCAATGAGAAAAAAAATTTCAACATTCACTTGTCGCCTCCTACTGGTGTAACAATGTAATGATACAATCTTTATTTGAAGCATCAAGTTACTTTCAAAAGCTGATTTACTCTCTCTCTCTCTCTATATATATTTTCATGGTGTTCCTGTCGCTCAAACACAAAGGTCATGGGTTTGATTCCCAGTAAATGCATGAACTGATCAAATGTATAATATGAACACAATGTAGGTCACTTTGGATAAAAGCCAACTGCATAAATGTAAATGTTTCTCTGTCCTTTTTTGAGCTTAACAGACGCTCTGAGCTGTTGTATAGAATATTTACTTTAAACAATTCAATTTCCTGTTTTAATAATGATTTTGCAGTTATTATTTTGGCAAAAATAAAAAATAAAACTATTATAAAAAACGGCATCCATTAAAAAAAAAAAAAAAATGTTGCATGAAAATTCTAAAAATCCTCCTTTCGTATTCCAAGGAAAAACCATACGGGTCTGAAACAACATGAGGGTGAGTAAATGATGACAGAATCTGCATTTCAAAGACAATTACTCTGTGCAACTTCATTTACCTGATGGTGTCATTTCCATAGCAGCCGATATCTCCAATGCCCAGATCATCCACCATCATCAGGACGAAGTTGGGTCTGGAATCATGATCTGCATTTGTGACACACAAGCTGGACTGGAAAAGAACCAGAAAACCAGCAAGAAACCTGCAAAAGCACACCAGAGATTAGTTTCTCTGATCTCTGATCAGTATGTGTTGACATCTGCAGATGCACCAAACCTCAAGCTCCTGTTTTCCATCAGCATCTGTAGATGAAGCTCCTCTAAAGTGCAGGTGAGATGATTGACATGTTCAGACTGATAATACCCGGAAGAACTTTGACTTGTCAAAATCAGGTGTGCAGAATCTATGAAAACACGCGATCACGGAAATGACAACAATCCCACGCGCTTCTGCTGAAGTTTGAACATCAGCTGATTTAATCATTGATTTATTAACAGCTGGATCATAAAAAACAATCAGAGGAGATATCAATGCGCTTCATTTAAGGCTGCTGACAGCTGCTTTCTTTACACATGTCAGCTCAGATTCTCTCTTTAGGCTTCTTTTATTCGCTTACCTTCTCTTAAACAGTCATTTTTCCTGATTCTTCAAACGATTTACTTGCTATCCCTCTCTGTGCTGACAGGATATTCCACATTCCCACTGCACTCGCGAAGCAGCACTCTTACCGTAAACACTCATATATAGACGCATAAGTCAATGAGCGAGCCAAACAAACTCAGTTTATTTGAAAATTATCAACTAATTTGAACAGCATCAGCACAGATAGTTCGGCACATGGCTGTGTGAAAGTTATATTTGGTTGTTTTATGTTAAACAGAGAGTGTTAAAAGACTGTGCGCTTACAGTCGACACTATACGGTAGATACGAACAAAGAGTCTTTTACCAAAGTCCCAAAGTCTTTTGCTTGCTTTTACATCGCTCATTTTGTTTGCCAGGAAAATCTGCTTCTGCACAACTCAAACATTTATTTAAATGTGTGTGCAATAATTACAAAATATTACTCTTGAAACTTTTAACATAATAATACTATGCATTATACCACAATTTAAATTATTGCTATTATTATTATTGATTATTATTTATATCGTGTTTATTATTATTATTTTGAATATGAGCTAATCATGTAGTGAGTTCACTATAGCTACAATAATGAGTAATAATTCCTTTAAAGAAGGTTAATTGCTTTTAAAGTGGACATTTAATTTATTTGCTTATTTTTTCCTCAAAAACAATGATTGCAATAATATTATGCATTATACCACAATGTAAATTATTGGCACACAGATAGAGAACAGTCTGAAATATTACCATAGCAAATTTGGAGTCTCTACCTCAAACCCTCTAGCGCCACCAACAGTTTCAGATTCACTCACGTTTATGCTCATAAGTTTTGACCTGTAAGTCCTAGAAACAAAATTTTTCTCTGAATCCATGGTCATGCTGATTCCAATGCACCCTATGACGTCATTTCCGTCATTAAAATTTTTCCGCCATTTGGAATTTTCCGAAAAAACCTACTTTTTCGAACTCCTCCTAGAACTGTTGACCAATTTGCATGAAATTTGGTATGTAGCATCTACTCACACTCCAGGCAAAAACTTATTAAAAGAGTTATTAAAAGATCATCAAATTTGACGGCGAACACGCAAAAATGGATTTGATGCTGTATCCTCGCAATGATTTGGTGTATTGACACCAAACTCGGTATATGTCATTACAGGCATGACTTGGGGGTACATGCACAGTATCGTCACAGCGCCACCTACTGGTGCCGAGATAGGAAAAATGGCTATTTTTGCTTATAACTTTTGAATGCCTTGTACGGAGCCCCACACATGACATGCAAGAAAAAAAATTAAATCGTGCGCACGATTTACTATTTCGTTCCCTCGATTTACTAAATCGTGCACACGACTTACTAATTAGTGTCCTCAATTTATTAAATCGTGCGCACGATTTACTAAAACGTGTGCATGATTTACTATTTCGTTCCCTCGATTTATAAATCATGCGCATGATTTATAAATAGAGGGAACGAAATAGTAAATCGTGCACACTTTTTAGTAAATCGAGGGAACGAAATAGTAAATTGTGCGCACGATGTAGCCTACTATTTTTTCCTGCATGTCATGTCTGGGGCTCCGTAGCCTTGTCCTAAAATCATCAGGATGGTCTCCTTAGATTCCTTGAGGTATGCCGAGTTGAACGATATCCAGTTTTCTTTGGTTGGCCATTTTGAATTTTGTCATAAAATGCTGTGTTTTACAAACGCATGAATGTATCGTTTACGAAACTCGGTATGATTCATCAAGGCCATGTTCTGAGAGGACCTGTAAAGTGTTAGGTCAGTGCCTCCTAGTGATCAATGAAATTCATGAAAATGCTTATAACATATGAAAAATTCAACATATTAACTTACATCATTAGATTTGTTGGCTTATGCTGAGTCATATGATACCAAATTTGCCATATTCTACAATACTTACAGTCCGCCATATTGAATTTTATTCAAAACCTACTTTTTCGAACTCCTCCTACAAAATTTGTCCGATTTTAACGAGATTTGGTATGTAGCATCTACAGACACTCATGACAAAAAGTCATTAAAAGATTTTTGATAGACCCAACCGTTGTTTTATACTGCGTCAACAAATTTGACTGCGAGAACGCCAAAATGGACATGCGGCTGTATCTTTGCAAAAGTTTTGTGTATTGACAGGAAACTTGGTACATGTCATCACAGGCATGACTTGAGGGTGCATGTAGAGTTTCATTATAGCACCGCCTAGTGCTCAGAAATTATAAACCATGTTATTATAAGTGATTTAACTGATGTAATTTAAACAGCTTTATCCTAACCTCATGATCACAGATGTCCACAAATTTTTTCCTTTTCTGCCCTTATTCGGTTTGACCCCCTAATTGCTGCTTGCAGCTATATTTGCTATTATTATTATTATTATTATTTATAATAATAATTATATTACAAATAATTTACATTGTTATTATTATTATTATTATATAGCTACAATAATAAACAATAATTCTTCTAAGATTAGGTTATTGACATTTAATTAATGTGCAGTTCTAGTATTGTATCATTTCATTATGAAACTGCGTGCAATTAACTGCATACATAGTCATTTAAATGTAACCAACCCTTTATTCAAACTCAACACTTATTTACAGAATTTAAAAAACAAAAACAAAAAAGAAAGAAAAAATCCTATGAATTCTATTTGGTCAGACAACACAATTTCAAAGTGAATCATTCCACGGTGTGAGATTTGCTTGTTTATGAATCAGCGGCAACAATTAGACATCAAACAAAACTGTGTGATTAATAACACAGTAACTAAATGACACTTTTTAAAGCAACAAAATGAAATGCCTCTCCCAAAAGGCTGTCAAATTACACATGCATACACATACACACATCCCGTCCCATTCAAACTATGTGAAATTACATTCAAAACCAATTATTAACAGTCCTGTGTGCTAGTTCAGAACTGTAGTCGAAGCAGTAGGAGGTGATGATGATGTTATGAAGAAGGCTGCGTCAGGAACTCTAAATGAATGTTTGCTGACTTTCTGCACTGTGAATGCATTTGTTTGTGAAGTTCACTCTGATTCTCAAGATGTGAGTAGTTACAATGTGCTGTTCCAATGTAAACCAGTTCACAGTAGCTTCATGGGAATTCACCGCCTGCAGACCCGCGTTCACTGCTTGAGTTAGGGCGAATTCAGGAGGGTGCTTAAAACTGCAGAATAGAAACCAAAAACACAGTAAGCAGTTGACATCAGTATCATGTGACTGTAGTTCATGGCAAACCAACAGTACAGGAATTGTTTATTGTATAAAAGAGTTGTATAAAAGTATTTATTTTGATGCCCAAATTATGTATGATTATATTTGTTAGTTGTATTTTATTATTTGCTTTCTTCCTGCTGAGACCCTCCATTCCAAAAGCACTTGTTTATGCCGCTTTATGCCATACAAGTAACAATATTCATTGAAAAATATATTTAAAGGTGAAAATATGCTGTGAATGGCTCACCCTGTGGTTCGCTCTGCGTGCCGTTCTCTTCTTTGGCACTCTCTGGGTCACCTGAAGAGAAAGCATGTGATCTCATTCAACTATTAACATACTGACTAGATGCATCATTTTGCAACCAACTTTGGCTAAACTAAAATGCATTTGAATGGGTTTATGATCAGTCATGACTTGTTTCATTGCCACTAACACAACTGCAAATTATTTAATTCAGAAAATAACTCTAGTTTACTTCATGCTGTAAACTGCCTACTGTTTTTTTAAAATAGCATCTGAATCATGTGTAACCCCTCACCCAGGTCCTACTCGCCCCGCTCTGCGCGGGCCTCGAACCCGGTTCTCTGGCGTGGGAGTCGGACACTCTAACAAGGAGGCTAAAGGCTGCAACCTCTAGCGTCGGTCGCTAGAGCATCTCTCGAGATCAGAGGAGTAAGGTTTACTCGCACAGCAACTACTAGCTGGCCTCCTTTACACTCACCCCTCTAAACCTCACTCCCATCTGGGTCACGGCACCAATGTAACCCCTCACCCAGGTCCTACTCGCCCTGCTCTGTGCGGGCCTCGAGCCTGGGTCTCCGGCGTGGGAGTCGGACACTCTAACAAGGAGGCTAAAGGCTGCAACCTCTAGCGTCAGTTGCTAGAGCATCTCTTGAGATCAGAGAAATGAGGTTTACTCGCACAGCAACTACTAGCTGGCCTCCGTTACACATGAACATGCAGTATGACTGTTTTCAAACAGGTTTCCTTAAGGAAACTCCACACCATTGTTTGGGCAAATGCTACATTGAGCCCATTGAGACCAATTAGACAAACAGGTTGTGATTCTATTTAATGCTGCAGAAATGACTCACTTCACCTGTTTCAGACTGTAAACTTCATGTGTGTAAATCATGAGTAACTATGATTATGTGCTACTAATTCAGATCTAAATGTCCTCTAGAGCATGAGCGGAGCCACAGACCTCTCTGGACCTTGAAGCACAGTTTCTTCTTCTGATAGGTGAAGTAGCCGGTTATGGCACCAACAGCTGCTACTGCAATCCCACAGACAACACCAACAACCGTACCGGATCCACTGTCTGGAAGGAACCACACAAACCACAGATTCACAGAGGTGTCAGTTTGCTGCTATATGGCTGCTCAAGTGTTCTGGGTGGTTGCTAGGGCGTTACTTGGTAGTTGTTAGGGGGGTCTAGGTGGTTGCTAGGGCATTGCTAGGTCGTCATTGTGGTGTTCTGGGTGGTCGTCATTGTGGTGTTCTAGGTGGTTGCTAGGGCATTGCTTGGTAGTTGTTAGGGGGGTCTAGGTGGTTGCTAGGGCAGTGCTAGGTCGTCATTGTGGTGTTATGGGTGGTTGCTACGGCGTTGCTAGGTAGTTGTTAGGGGGGTCTAGGTGGTTGCTAGGGCATTGCTAAGTCGTCATTATGGCATTCAGGGTGGTTGCTAGGGCGTTGCTTGGTAGTTGTTGGGGGTCTAAGTGGTTGCTAGGGCATTGCTAGGTAGTTATTAGTGTGTTCTAGGTAGTTGCTAGGTAGTTGTTAGGGGATTCTGGGTGCTTGCTATGGCATTGATAAGTCATCATTAGGGTGTTCTGGGTGGTTGCTAGGGCATTGCTTGGTAGATGTTAGGGGGTCTAGGTAGTTGCAAGGGCATTGCTAGGTCATCATTAGGGTGTTATGGGTGGTTGCTAGGGTGTTGCTTGGAATTTTTTTATGGGGTCTAGGTGTTGCTAGGGGATTGCTAGGTAGTTATTAGGGTGTTCCAGTTGGTTGGTAGTTGTTGGGGGGTCTAGGTGGTTGCTAGGGCATTGCTAGGTCATTGTTTTGGTGTTCTGGGTGGTTGCTAGGTAGTTGTTGGGGGAAGCTGGGTGGTTGCTAGGCCAATGCTAGTAGTCATTAAGGTGTTCTTAATGGTTGCTAGATACTCATTAGGGGGTTCTGAGTGGTTACTAGGGCATTGGTATGTAGTCAGTAAGTGGGTTCTGGATGGCTACTAGTGTGTTACTAGGTAGTTGTTGGAGATTCTAAGTGATTGCTAGGGCGTTGTCATTAGGGGGTTATGGGTGGTTGCTAAAACATTGTTTGGCAGTTGTTAGGGGGGTCTAGGTGGTTGCTAGGGCATTGACAGGTCATCATTAGGGTGTTCTGGGTGGTTACTAAGGCGTTGCTAGATAGATGTTATGGGGTTCTGGGTGGTTGCTAGGGTGTAGCTAGGTAGTCGTTAGGGGGTTCTTAGTGGAAATTCACTGTTTTGCATGAGAGGAGTTCCCCCTCACGTCTCTGATCTTCTGGTCTGTAGATATGGCTCAGTTTCCTCAATAAAAAAAAGTCTGTGGAATTTTTACTTATGGTGATTGTGACAAACCCTACACTGAGCACTAGCTGACTTAACAAACACCACTAATAATCACATGATCATCATCCGCATGAGTTGATCATCTATAATACCTGTCGCTCCACCCAATCAAACAAACAAAAGATCTGCTCGTTCCTTCCTGCGTCACGTGTTCACTAAAGTCAGAACAAACACTATGTGTTAGAGGAATAGTTTACAGAAGTTGTCTACTAATCATCGTTTTTAACCCTGTATGCTGCTCTTTACTGAGAGTTTTCACAAAGCTCTTTTCCAACATCAGTTCTGTCAAGCTCAAAAACACATTATATTTATACTGTATAGTATCAGTGGATAAGAAGTAACAAGAGATTCACATAATGATCCACTAGATGGCAGCATTAGAATACGGACTCTTCAGGTTTATATGGAATCCTATTTAAAGTCATAAAGATAAAAAGTCAAATGACATAAAATTCTAAATTTTAACATAAAACTATGTATTTTTATGTAATAATAATGACTTTTTAATCTTATAATTGTAACTTTTTTTGTCAATTTTGAATCCATTATTTCAATTTTTTACTCATAATTTCTTTTTTCCTCATAATTTTGACTTTTGATTTTACAATTTTGACTTTTTGTCTTATAATAATTACAATTATGAAAAATCATAAATAGGATTTACCAAAGAATGTTTTTTTTTATGTGTTGAAAATTGGCTTGCGTTGGTTTAAACAGACGTTTCACATGAAACCTCTTAAGACGGTATTAACCAGTATTGCATGATTTGTCATATGGATCATATTGATATGCAATTTCCATAACAAGCATAGAAAGAATTGGTGGTTTGAGGGGTCAAAATAGGGGACTGAACATTTTAGCGCAGAGGAATACTAGAAAATGCATTTTCACTTTAAAAGTTTTTAGTTTTCATACCTGGCAAAAATATCAAAGTTTCTGATATTTCCATGCTTCAGTGTTCATCACAGGCACTGATGCAGCAGTGGCACTACCCACAATGCCCTGCTGCAGAGAAACATCAGTACACCCGTCACCGACGGTCCCTCCGGACGCCGCAGGATTCGACGGAGCGCAGCAAGAGCCGACACATGCAGTGACTGGAATGTTTGCGAGGGAAAAGTCCTCAAAGAGGCGACAGGCAAGACCGAACCTGATTTACAGATCCTGCAGGAGATGAAAGTGCCGGCCGCAAAACAAAAGACGCTCAACTGGAGTTTATTCACTCAGTGACACAAGAACCACGAGAGGAAATGCGTGTTCCCAGATTATAAAGGGAAAACTGACTCATGATCATTATGCCATCACTGACTCACTCTCATGTCGCTCCAAACCATTCAAACATTAACATGTTTGATCATATTAGTCAGAATCTTTCTGTTTTGTAAAGTCATAAGGATGATTCATAATTTAGACTTATTTCATAATTATGACATTTTATGTAAATTTTTGACTTTTTATTTCATAATTATGACATGTAAATTTCAACTGATAATTTCAACTTTTTTCTCATAATTATGACTTTTTTTATGACTTTTATATCATCATTTTGACTTTAAATCTTGTAATTTCACTTTTTTAATCTCATAATTGGACTTTTTTTTACATAATTTTTGTTTTATAACGTCAATCCCCAAAAGGATAATTCATAATTTAGACTTTTTATTACATAAGTATGTTTTTTTTTGTTAACTTTTGTCAACTTTTTTTCATCATTTTGACTTTTTTATGAATTTTGTCATAATTTTGTCATTAATCTTGTAATTTCACTTTATTAACCTTATAATTGGCATTTTATGTCATAATTTTGACTTTTCATCATAATTTCAACATGTCACTCAAATTTTCTTTCTTCCATGAAACATGTTAAATGATATTAATCAGAATTTTCGTTTTATACCATCAATCCCCAAAAGGATAATTCATAATTTAGACATTATATTTCATAAGTATATTTTTTTTTTGTCAACTTCAACTGATAATTTCAACTTTTTCATCATTTTGACATTTTATGAATTTTATGTCATAATTTCACTTTATTAACCTCATAATTGGAATTTTAAGTCATAATTTTGACTTTACATCATTCATAATTTGAACATGTCACTCAAATGTACTATTTTCATTCTTCCATGAAACATGTTAAATGATATTAGTGAGAATTTTGATTTTATGATGTCAATCCCCAAAAGGATAATTCATAATTTAGACTTTTTATTTCATAAGTATAATTTTTTATTGACTTCTTGTTTTCATAATTGTGACTTTTCATGTTATAATATAAATTTTTTGTAATCTCTTAATTCCATTTTTATATAATATTTGACATTTAATGTCATAATTTTCACTTTAATGTAAATTTCCATTTTTAAATCATATTCAGTTTTGTTATATTTTTGATTTCTTATTTTGACGTCACTCCAAACCCGTATTATTTTCTTTCTTCCATGAAACATGTTAGATGATATTAGTCACAATGTTTGTGTTTTATAAATGTCAATCCACAAAAGGATAATTCCTATTTAATTTCAACATGTCGCCCCTATTGTTTTCTTTCTTTCATGAAACGTTAGATGATATTAGTCAGATTGTTTGTGTTTTAAACACATTAATCCCCAGAGTGACACGGCTCCAGGTTTCACATCACTAGTTCCTGCATGTGTCATATGCAAACGTGACGTGTTTAACAGTTAATCAGAGTTTGTTCTGACTTTAGTGAACGAGCAGATCTTTTGTGTCTGTTCGATTGGGTGGAGCGGCAGGTATTACAGATGATCAGCTCATGCGGATGATGATCATTCATTAGTGGTGTTTAAGTCAAGCATCCCTGTCACTAGTGCTCAGCTTTAAGGATTCATTCAAATCATGAATATAGATCAGGGTAGAGCCATATTTAATTTGTGACAGGAATGAAAGCGAGGCTGTGATGGACAGAAATACAGTGTGTTCAGTGGATTGTAATGTTGTTTAACAACATACTCATTGTTCAGCTGACAAAACATCCTTCCGAAAAAAAATTTCATGAAACATTTGTTGTGAAAAATATGTGATCTAGGACTTTTATAAAGCGCTTGCCAGTGTAAAGACTTTCCCTTACAACCTTGTTTTCATTCAAAATGGCGTCTAACCAAATCCCACAGACACACAAAGCAGAAACCAGAACCACATCTACAGACCGTAAGATCAGAGACACGAGGAAGAAACCACCCAGAAACCTCGAGCTCTGTGACTTTTACAAACATGTGTATTATATATTATTTAATATAATTTAAAAATATGATACCTTTTGGCTCAGAAGCGGCTCCAGCGCTGCGAGCTGAAATAATAGAGAGAACAATGTGATTAAACACTGATATTAGCAATAACCACTGTTGTGAATATAATGTACTGAACATAATACGTTGCCTATATATTTCATTATTATTTATTTTTGCTTGTTTCTGGGAAAAAAAGCCTGAAAAGTTATTTGTCACTTTGACACGCAGTGTTTTACTCTGTATTTTTTGTCTTTTTCCAGCACAAATATCTAAACATGCTTAAATTAAGATACATTTACTGCAGAAGCAAAATAGCTTTCATGTTTTCTGAAAAATCATTAAAATTAACTGAATTTATGCTTAAAACAAGAACAAATATTGGCCAGTGGGAGCAGAAAAATCAACTTAATTCAAAGGGAAAATGAGTTTATTTTTCTGACTCCATTGGCAAATATTTGTTTTTATTTTCAGCATAAATTCACTTCATTTTGATCAGTTTTTCAGTGAACAAGACTTAATTTCTTCAGTCATTTTGCTTCTCCAGTAAATGTTTCTTGATTTAAGAATGTTTAGATATTTGTGCTGGAAAACAAGACAGAGTAATATATATATATATAAATATATATTTTTTGCAGTGCAGAAAGTGTGATTATTGTATTTTATACTTTAATGGTTGTTATATCTGCCCTTACATTTGTGATTAACATAAAAAAAGTATTTAATTGACTACAAAAACATATATTTTTTAGTGTTTTATGACCTTGAGTGAGAACATACCACAGAGGAGTCTTCTGACCAAATTATTCATTATTAAAATATTTTGAAATGCTTATAATTTAGGCCAGAAAATAATGCATGATAAGGTTAAAGATGTAAGATAAAAACACACACTGCAAAACATCATGTAAATATGACAAAAAGTGCCGTACCTTTGCCTTGACCTGAACTGTGTTTGTCTGCATCTCCCATTTCAATCTCTTCTGTAAGCAGAAATCTCTCATTAATTACTCTGTCTGAAATAAATTAATTCTACACTGAACAAGGAAAATTCATGCTTTCAGAATAGCCAGTTGTATTTATATATAATGGTGTTTCAAAGCAGCTTTGACGAAAAATATTGCGTGTTTTGGCGAAAATATTAAAGTGTGTGAATAACACGCAGGGTTTTGCACTGAAATGCTGCAGTTAAAGTGGTGTAACTGGTTAGGATGGGGAATTTTTACTGTGATCATTTTGAATCACTAATCATCACTTTTAATTGACAGTTTTCACTCGCCAAACCAGGAGCAGCACATAAATGAACCGTGTGATCATCACAAACAAGAAACTACGCAAAGGTAATCACGCACACTCAATTCTGTTTCCAGTTCAGTCACATGACGCTGAAGTCACACTCAGGACTAATGGATGTAGTTTCTGATAAATGATAGAGAATGTAAGTACACAAATGCACCAAAGCTTTGTGATTATCGCTTACCTTTATCTTCTCTGAGAGCATCAGAAAGATCAAATTCGTCAGCATGAACTGGAGAAACACAAAAGCACATGTAAACAGGTTTTCATGGTGTCAGACTCCATTACAGACCTACAACCTTTCATTACAAACCTTTCACTGCTACATCAAAATCCATTGGTTTCTCTGGTACGACACTGGGTTCTGAGAACAAATACAGACATTATTTGTGTTCTTGGTCAATATGACATTTAGTCCAGAAAACACTAGGATAAAATAACTATATTCCAGCATTCAAGCGACACATTACATCACGATTAATCGTTTGATTATTTTATTTTCATGACTATAATGCTTATTCAACCAATTTCTCATTACTGTAATATGTACTTGAGTTTAAAAACTCTGATTATTATAATTATTAATTATTATTATTATTATTGATGAATGTCATTAAACTATAATTACTGTAATACAGTCATTATTTTAAATAAAGCATTAGCAGCAGTGCAACAAATACTACCATAATGTAAAAATACTTCAAAGTTTAAATATATGTAGTTTTTTCATTATAGTTTGAGAATTTGTCTGCTTATTTGTCATTAAAATAATGTCACAATATTAAAAAAAAAAAATTTTTAATGCAATATATTTTTTCTCTTGATTATGTGGTGACATGTGACCCCATTTATATATTGTGGCAACTATTTTCATGAGAAAATATTTTAAAAAATAGTAACACTTTTCAATATGGTTTAACATTAGTTAATGTATGAACTAACCATGAGCAATACATTTGTTATAATATTTATTATTCTTTGTTAATGTTAGTTAATAAATATTCAGCTGTTTATTTCTTGTTCATGTTAGTTCACAGTGCATTATCTAATGTTAACAAATACAACTTTTGATTTTAATAATGTATTAGTAAATACTGATATTAACATTAACTGAGATTAAATGCTGTAAAGGTATTGTTCATTCTTAATTCATAACCTTACTGTAAAGTGTTACTAAAAACATAGCTTTTTTCATTTTTTAATGCTAAATATAATATCATATTTTTTTTCTTTTGATTATGGAGTGACATGTGACCCCTATTTTTATATTATGGCATTATTTTCATGTCAATTAAGCACGTTTTCCCTCCAAATTCTCATAAGTGTAATGAAAAAACTACATATTACTTCAATTTTTAAAGTATTTTTACATTATGGTAGTATTTGTTGTACTGCTGTTCATGTCTTGGTGATTTAAAATAATTATTTGTATTTAAGTAATGTTCTTGACAGACTTCACGAGATTTAGCCAGCGTCTCTTGTATACTTGTATTATAAAGTAAATAATGTCAAATGTGAACAGTATTTACTACAGCATTCATTTTCAGCATTTATTTTCTGAAATAAGCAGGATTAAAGTAATCTAAGTTTCTGTTGGAAGTGTTAAATTTACCATGTCTACATTTGTTTCAGTAACAGAGAAAATGATCACAGTCTCCAGAGAGAAACACACCTGCTTCAGCAGCATCTGTTTCACCAACATCTGTTTCACCAACATCTGTTTCACCAGCGTCTGTTTCTCCTGTGTCTGTTTCTCCTGTGTCTGTTTCTCCTGTGTCTGTTTCACCAGCGTCTACTTCAATTGTGTCTGCTTCGCCTGTGTCTGTTTCTCCTGCGTCTGTTTCTCCTGCGTCTGTTTCTCCTGCGTCTGTTTCACCAGCATCTGTTTCACCTGCGTCTGCTTCACCTGCAGATGAGACACATGCAAAACAAACTTATTCCACACTGGAAAACCCTCAGTTAACCTGTACTCTGTTTCAAAACCTTCCTGTCTATCGTCTAATGCAGCATCGCAACTGAAATTCAACCTCATAAGTGAGTGATTTTGTTATATTCTCCATAAAAAGTGACTCCAGATTTTAATAGGTCAGCCTTCACATGTCGCTACATTATCATCACACTGCAAAAAATGATGTTCTTCCTCAGTATTTCTGTCTTGTTTTCCAGTACAAATATCTAAATATTCTCAAATCAAGATACATTTACTGGAGAAGCAAAATGACTGAAGATATTAAGACTTGTTTTCTGAAAAATGTATCAGAATTAAGTTAGTTTATGCTTAAAACAAGAAAAAATATCTGTCAATGGTCTCAAAATTTTCCCTTTGAATTTAGCTAGATTTATATCGTTAACTAGTTCCCCACCAAAATTTTCCAGCAATCCGTGTTTTCACTGTTATACGCTAGGAGGCGCTATTACACATCTTCTGAAAGAGTACAGAATCTCCAGATCAAAACACAGGTGAAGAAGAAGCAGAAACAAGCGATTGAAGCATTGCTGACGCACATAAATAACACGATCATCGAACATTAAACAGCATATAAATCAAAACTGTCTAACGTTACTGAATGAATGTTGAACCCATGAAGCGGAAACGACTGTGAAGTATAAATTTCTTTGTTCAGCTGAACACAAATAAAGATATTTTGAAGAATGTTTGTAACCAAACAGTTTTGGGGTGTCATTGACTTCCATAGTATAGAGAAAAAATAAGATATGGAAGTCAATGCTGGTTACAAACATTCTTCAAAATATCTTCTTTTGTGTTCAGCAGAACAAAGAAACTCATACAGGTTTGAAACAACTTGAGGGTTAGTAAGTGATGACAGAATTATCATTTTTGGGTGAACTATCCCTTTAAAAAACTGTGAAAAGTGTCCTATGGAAGCTTGTTTCCACCATGGGAATAAAAAAAAAAGGTAATTGTGACTTTTTATCTCACTGAAACTGAAATTTTTCTCGCAATTGCGAGTTTATATCTCACAATTCTGAGAAAAAAGGCAGAAACCATATCTAAATAAGCATAAAAATACATAAGACACAAAACTGTATCAATTTTTATTAGATTTCTTTGAATCTGGTCAAAATGTGATATCTAATTATGATGCCTTAAAATGCTGCCTACATAGCTAAGTTTTGGATCAGAGTCCTGAACCATGTAAATCCATTTTACAAAGAGCAGATTGAGTCCTCATGCCTATTTTTTTATTCCCAGCATTCTCACACGAAAGCATTCAGACAGGAAATATTCTTACAAATGCATGACGTTTATAACATTTCCTTGTTACCTTTGTCCAGCTCCTCTTGCGCTGGTTCCTCTTCTACTTCACCTGCAGCTTCCTCTGGCTTGACTTCTGACGAAGAGAAACAGATCTTTTTAGTTGCAGTCAAAACAGTCAAAACCAGCGAACAAGTCAAAGGTCTGTACTGATAAGGACGGGAAAACATGTTCACTGCAATAAATCATTTTCTTACTTCATATCTCTGTCGTTTTCCAGCACAAATATCTAAATATTCTTAAATCAAGATGCATTTACTGGAGAAGCAAAATGACTGAAGATATTAAGTCTCTTTTCTTTAAAAAATCATCAAAATAAAGTGAGTTTACGCCTAAAAAAAAAAAAATCTGCCAGTGGGGTCAGAAAAATAATCTTAATTTAAAAACACTTTCTGACTCCACTGGCAGATATTTGTTCTTGTTTTAAGCACAATTACTTCATTTTGATACATTTTTTCATAAAACAAGACCTAATATCAGTCATTTCTCTTCTCCAGTAAATGTATCTTGATTTAAGAATGTTTAGATATTTGTGCTGGAAAACAAGACAGAAATACTGAGGAAGAACATCATATTTTTGCACTGTACGTGTATAAGAACCAAGTGTTTTTCATATGTCAAAGTTGTTGTCTTGGTATATTTATTGAAATCAGACTTTTTTAATATTTTAAGAGTGATGTAACCATATTTATATAACATTACAATAATGTGATGACTCTGTTAGAGTTTAACTGTGGCCATAAAAATGTATTGTTTCTATGAAAAGTTTACATTCAATGTCAAATTGTGGCTTTGTAAAGATTAAACTGTGAGATAAAGAAGAACAGAAAGTCTTTGTTGAACCTTGTTCAGTAAGTTCAGTCTCTACAGCAGGTGGATCAGCTTCTGAAAACCAAAGTATTCAACATCTGTAAAATAGCCTTGAAACAGCAGTTTACAAAATATAATATAAACTTTCTGCTAATATGACAAGAAAGTGGCCTGCCAACCTGTTTTATCTGCATCGCCTTCATCTAGAACAGGACAACAATGAACAAACACTGATCAATACAATATATTTGTATTAAAACAGGCTTTTATATACAACGAAAATATATATTTAGGATTTATGTATTTGAATTGCATATAAAATGTCCATCCATTTGCATTAGACAGTTTTAACAAAAGTATATGCATTACAAGTGCCCCTGTTATGTTATTTTAAAGGTTCCTAATTTAGTTTTGGAGTCTTCTATAATAGATTTACATGCATACAAGGTCAAGAAACACTTTGTTTTCTCATAATATCCACTGCAGCATCAGCTCTTTTCTCTCAGTGTCTGAAACGGTTCGTTCAAGCATTCGGTCTCTCTAAACCCCGCCTCTCTGAGAGCCTGCTCTGCTCTGATTGGTCAGATCTTTAAAACTTTGCAGATCTCTTACATTCAGAAACAGCTCTGTGACACACTACATGAAAGGGAATATTCAAAAAAACATAATAGGGGCACTTTAAGTTACTTTTAGAAAAGAAAGAAAAAAAAAAAAAAACACCCCACCATTATAAGCTTAGGGGAAAAAACGAAATAAGGATGACTTTGGGAAGAAAATGTCCCAAATACCTTTTTAGGAAAGCAATTTGAGAATGCCACAAAGTTTGGACTGCCAAAGGACTAGCCACAAGTGTCAAAATAACACACAAACTTTGAGCAAGAGCTAGTGGAAAGACATTTAGCGTGAAGTGTCGTATTTCTACCTGCTTCAGCAGGAGCTTCTTCCTTAACAGGTTCCTCTGCAGCTGATGAAGGCAAAATGAGTGAAATGAGTCAGACGCATATGATGGCGGCTGTTTATTTGGACTATGTCTGGGTGAAGCATTGTTTAATTTGATAACATCAGTCCTCGAGGATTGTTCTGTGTGAACGAGATGATTGTCGGACTCCACGGATAAGTGTTTCACGAGCACCATATTAAACATTGCATCTGCTTTTTTCACTACAGGGACGTCATTTCAGCTACTGACTCTGACCGAAACGGCAAAAAAATGTAATAGTCAAAACCACATTATTATTACAGGCTTCCCAGCCCGATGAAGTTCTATGACTTTTCCAGTGCTTCATGATTACAGGATATTTTAAAATCATTTCATAAAGACTGCACTCAGACAGAGCAGCTTCTAACGATGAAATATTTTAAGGCTGAGCATAACTAGAACGCATTATCTTAGAGAAATTTACATGATTTTTTCATGATTCTTCCAGGCCGTCTAATACAGCAGTGTCCAGAAGTGACGTCCGGCCTAGGAAAATTCACATCTTCACCCATATTATTAAAAAGACAAAAGTTTAGTCTTTTGGTCTTCCCTTATATTTAAAATGTTTAAAAATATATAATATTTTCCTCAAATTTTGATGGTTTAATCGAACTTGTAGGGTCATTTAAAAACAAGGATGTCAATTTTGAACACTGCTGTACAGTCAAATCAAACATTATTCAGACATTTTTGATATATTTGTACTAGTGGGTTCAGGACACTATAGTTCATTTCTGTAAGTGAGGATAGCAAAATAAAGTAAACTTCTTCATACAGTGGATTACCAGTAAAATTGATAAAAATTTGGGACCAAAAATTATTCCGACACTTTGACCTGACCATGTTTTGCTTAAGTGTTATCTCACATAATTAAGATTATTTTTTTCTGACACAGTTTAACTCTGAGATCTTGACATATTTTATCACCATTTTTAACTATAGTGAATAAACTGAATTAATGAAAGAAATGTTCAAGGTGTCTGAATATATTTTGGTTTGACTGTATATCCAGGTTTTCTATGACTGATTTTAATGTTCATATTGTATCATACTGTATATCTCCTTATTATTGTCTGTTGTTTGTGGCGTATATTTTCTCAGTGATATTTACCTGCTGGTGTTGCTGGCTGCTCGTCCTCGGCAGCACCTGAGAAAACAAACACATCCGAGCTAAAAACCCTTTCATACATCACAGATTTTGTTTTGTACAGGATAAATGTGACTGAATAAGAGCACTGACACTATATTAGTATTGGAGCGCTGTACCTGACTCAGGGTCTGTCTGTTCAGCTTCACTGTCTGTTAACAACACAAAACACAGTAAATCACAATATTTCAAGGTGTATTATCATACAGATCGCTCTGACTCTGTGATGCTGATGAATACGGATTCTATATGAATGCATTTGACTAACAAACTTTATTACCTGGTAGAATATTCTGATTATTATTAAATTTACATATTTACTGGACATTGACGTCTTTTATCAAACTGCATATTGCATTGAGCCAGCTGAAGTTGTGCATCACAGTGATTTACCACAGTAAAGAAGGGCCTAAGAATTAGTGTTTTTTAGTATTATTTATGTACTGATATCATTTTTATTATTTTAAATGAGCTTTTATTTTTATATTTTCAGTTTTTATTTTAATTTTAGTTTAATTATTAGTAATTTTGTCATTTTAATTACGTTTTTATCTTTGTATTTAGGTTTACTTTATTGTGATTTCAATTTCAGTTTTTATTTATTTGTGAACATAATTCATTTAGATGTCAAAAGGCAACATTTCTAATTTTCATTTAGTTTAATTTTTCATCTAATATTTAGATTTTATTTCAGCTTTATTTCAATCACTCGATTCGATTTTTTTCCCGATTTTTTAATAGTTTTAGGTTTATTTCAGTTTTAAGTTTTATTTATTTCCAGTTAACAACTTTAATTCTTAAACTGAATCTTATTTCAGTCAGTTGCCAAAGGCAACATTTCTGATTTTCCTTTAACTCTCTGTAATGCTCTTTGTCATTGTTGACTGAAAAATGTTACGTTTTTTATTATTTTATTTATTTTTTTTACTTCATCAGAATGGTGCGAAACTTGAACTTGTGAACACAAAAATAACATAATGGACATGATTCAAAACGGTTAAATAGTCCTGAATAAAATAGTCACACTTGTGCTCCTCGCAGTCAAAAATGAGTGCATTGGTAATGAATGGGAAGCGAATTTCATCTAGTGGAAGCGTTTGGTACTGCGCCCAAACAAAATCTGACTGAAAGCTCATTTTTTAAGATATCAACCTCAAATTTGGAACACAACTTGTTCAGATTTATAGCTTTGATTTTCTTACTGTTTAGAGTAAAACATGCTTTGGAAAATCAATATTTCATATAAAAATTGAAAATAGTATTTTTGTGCATTTTGATAACAAACATAAATTTCTTTAACTTTTTTTTAAGTTCACTTTTAAAATGTTTTCACTTCAGTAATAATCTGCTAAGCGTCGTCTTTAAAAGAGACCAAACTTCAGTCTGTGATCCAAAGCATTTATGATCTATGACAGTTTAAATTGGAAATTTCGTTTTCAGGTCTATGCTCAAAAAGTGAATAAATGGATTATAATTACTGCATAAACATTCTTTAGTACCATAAAATCCCCCAAAAATACAAAATATTAAATAAAAAACATTATCAAACTAAAATATATAGTACATTCATTTCATTGAAATAAAAAGGGTACTTTCAACAGGGACTTTGAAGAGCTTTTTCATGCTCAAACAGCAACATTACACACTAAAGAAAGATGAACATGTAAAAAAGCATAATTTTAATAGTTTTCAGTTCAGTTAAGGTACACTTCTTACTCATGGTAAAATCACTGTAAAGTGCTTGATTTGTCTAACCTGCAGAAGCTGCGGCTTCATCCACAACCTCCTCCACTGGTTTTTCAGGTGTAGGTTCAGCGTCTGCAGCTGTAACGTCACAGAAAGCTCACAATCAGAGAGGTGACACTGTCCTATAGATCTGACCATTACTGTGGCCTCTAACTGTCAGCAACAGGAACATCAGCAGTTGTCAGTCCTCATACTTCTCTTACACGTGGCTTCTGGTTTGTGCCTCGAGCGCAACACAACCTTTGGCTCAGCTTTCTTCAAATGCACAGGTGACGATAAATCAGATACTCACGCTCTGCGTCGCTGAGAGACTCATCTTTGGAATCAGGCGGTAAATCTTCTGTGGCTGTGTTGTCTGCGTATATATATATAAAATCTATATGTTACATGTCGGGACAGTTCTGAGTTTCTCCCATAACATCAGAAACATCCAGTGGGTGAGTTTATCAAGAAGAAACCTGTTAGAGGCCCCCCGTATCAGGTGTACAAGAGCTGTTCATTACAGTATTGAATGACACTGGCTTTACATTACAATATATACAATAAGAGCTTCTACTGAGGACAAACATGAAGACATAAACCAGCTCACAAACATCATTACTGGAGGAACTGAAGAAGGTGGACAGAATAACAAATATATGTAAAGAAATAGTTTAAATCTTATCATTTACTCGTCCTCATGTTTCTTACACTTTCATGATCAAAAAACACTATATTTAAACTCATATGATGTTTTGTGGCGCTTTTCACTGATAATCTTCTCAAATTTTTATTTCAATTACTGAAAATGATTATTAATAGTTTTAGTTCAGTTTAGTAATTTCAATTTCCATTTAGTAATTTTAGTGCTTCAACTTCTCGGCAACATTTCTCTTTTTTGTTTAACTTTATTGTTATATTTTACTTTGTTATATATTTTACAGCTTTATTTTAAATACTGACAATATTTTTAATAGTTTTAGTTCAGTTTAGTTTTTATTTATTTTCATTTAGCAACTTTAGTTCTTCAACTTAAACTTATTTGAGTTAGTAGGCAACATTTCTCATTTTTGTTTAACTTTATTGTTATATTTTATTTAAAGTTTATTGTAATTACATAAAACGATTTTTAGTTTTAGTTAAGTTTTAGTTTTTTTTATTCATAACTAAAAACTTTAGTTCTTCAAATTAAACCTATTTCAGTTACTTGCCAAGGCAACATTTTTGTAATTTTGCAACATTATTGTTATATTTTATTTCAGCTTTAATTACTGAAAAAGATTTTTAATAGTTTAGTTCAATTTTAGTTTTTTTTTTATTTATAGTTAGTAACTTTAGTTCTTTAAGTTTAACTTATTTCTGTTAGTTGCCTTAGGCAACATTTCTCATTTTTGTTCAAGTTAATCGTTATATCTTATATCAGCATTATCTTAATTACTGAAAAAAATGTTAATAGCTTTAGTTCAATTTACTGTATTTTCAGTTAATAACTTAAAGTTAAGCTAAAGACAACATTTCTGATTATGTTTAGTTTAAGTTTTTTGTCTAATATTTCATTTTCATTTTAAAATTACTTTTAAAAGTTTTAGTTTAAGGGTATGTTTACCCAACAACAATGTAAACAACTAAAATTCGCTGTATTCTGCTGCCAGGCCAGTAGATGGCGACGTCACTTTGTAAAGAAACACTATGACGTTGCTGTTTTTACAAATTTGTGCTTTTGTAGTTTACATGGAGACGAAAACTTGCACTTTGAAAACCGTTTTCAAAAGTTTGCGTTTTCAGGCCCCTAAAATGGCGTTGTCGTGTAAATGAACGGCCAAAATGCATAAAATGCATTTTCTGTTTTTAGTTGAAAACGGTGTTGTGTAAACGGCCCCCTTAGTTAACCCTGATAAGAACTCAAAATTTCACTTTTGATGTAAACTATTCTTGGAGTAAATATATCTAAATCGCAAGTGTACAAAAGAGAGTTATGTTGATCGGCAGTATGTTTCCGCTCTAAACACTTTCATATGTGTTTTCAGAGGCGCACGAGTTGAATAACAGGCCCATTAGTCGTTAGAGCATTCGAAAGAAATGGTGGTGGAAGGCAGACAGATACTTAACTAGTTACTACATCCAAAAAAAACCTCTGAATCGGCGCCTTTGAGAGCTAGTTTTGACAAAAAGTTCACTTCATGCTCTGAACAAAGATGAAGTTCAGAACAGGGTGTTCAAAAGCACAGACTCACAAAACCTGGTCAATGGTTTATATTTGGAGAAAGCCAAAAATGGCTGCCAACGGTTAGAAATGGTGGGGAATTCATAATGATATGGGCACACGTCTTGAGAAAGTCATTTGATCGTACGATTCTATTGCTTGAGAACATGAGGCCATTGTACAGGACGCTGTGCAAACTATTCTGCATAATGACTGAAGGATCTAAGGATTCTTAACGGTGTGTGTGTGTGTGTGTGTGTGTGTGTGTGTGTGTGTGTGTGTGTGTGTGTGTGTGTGTGTGTGCACGCATGGCTTCAAGAGAGCAAACGTACATCTGTGTTGTACTGCATTCTCTATCTCTTTCATGTTACTTTCTACATTTACAATACCAGTCAAAGGTTTGGAAACATATTTCATTTTTTCGTTCATATTTTTTAATGTTTTTGAAAAACAAATCTCTTCTGCTCACCAAGGCTGCATTTATCTGATCAAAAATACAGTAATAATTATGAAATATTATTCCAATGTAAATCAGCTGTTTTCTATGTGAATATATAGTAAAGTGTAATTTATTCCTGTGATCAAAGCTGAATTTTCAGCATCATTACTCCAGTCTTCAGTGTCACATGATCCTTCAGAAATCATTCTAATATGATGATTTGATGCTCAAGAAACATTTATGATTATTATCAATGTTGAAAACAGTTCATATTTTTGTGGAAACTGTCATACATTTTATTTTTCAGGATTCTTTGATGAACAGAAAGTTCAAAAGAACAGCATTTATTTGAAATAGAATTTAGTAACATTATAAATGTCTTTACTGTCACTTTTGATTAATTTATCTCAATATCGATTTACGTACCACAAACCTTTGAATAATATATCACACGGTTTCCACAAAAATATGCAAGTCATCATATTAGAATGATTTCTGAAGGATCATGTGACACTGAAGACACTGAAAATTCAGCTTTGATCACAGGAATAAATTACACTTTACTATATATTCACATAGAAAACAGATATTTTAAATTCTAATAATATTTCACAATTTTTACTGTATTTATGATCAAATAAATGCATCTTTGGTGAGCAGAAGAGACACTTTAAAAAACATTAAACTTTTGACTGGTAGTGTAAGTTATAAAAAATAAGTAACAATAAAATTATCTTGAAACTCTAGTTCCCAGCATGCTTTGCATAGGACTGGATTAATTTTTTTTTAAATATTTCAACTTCATTTCAACTTAAAAAATGTCTTTATGCTACAAATTATTAAGTTCCTATAACTCAATGTAGTTTGGTTGAACACAATTTCAGCTGAAGTTGTTGTAACGTAAAAAGATTGATAAAGTAATTTTTTGTCAAACTAAAACATTTGTTTTTATAGTGTACAGCTTCTAACAGAATGGTGTAATATCGCAGTACATATGTAAGGATGAACCATCTTCCTAGTTAGGTCCGAGAAATTAAAGTACAAAGTGCACCTCATGAACATCTGTACTTCTACAGAAAGGCTTCTATAGGAAGCATAAACGGGTTGTTGTGGAACGAAATACAACGGTGAAGTTCCTGTAAATTCGATCACACCCTCAAATTACTTCCACGATAGAGATCTCTTGCTATTAGTTATATGAGATAGATCAGTGGTTCTCAACTGGTTTTGCCTCAGGACCCAGATTTTTTTTGTTGGATATCAAGTAGCACCATCACCAAACCCGTATTTAATGTCACCTATGTCGTATTTTCTTTTGTTTTTCCTTCAGCTGCTGGTCTTGAGCATGAGGGCTGTCTGTCAGCACTGACATCTATTTAATTTTCACTATACCAATTTGCACTTGTTGGCACATACAGTCTTTGACGTCAACAACGAAGAAGGATATGGGAAGGGTTTCTACTCCAGTTTAAATGATGATTATTCTAATATGCACGAATATCTGATTAGTTGTGTTTTTGTTATTTGCATTTAGCATCTTTCCTTACTGTTACCAGTTGATAAGCACTGCTGTAAATATAGTGTATCCAGAGATATAAAGCTTATCATCACCTTCATCTGGAACGGTTGATGGAAGGTCATCTGCCGGAGACTCTGGATATGAGATATGAGGTAAATTAGCAACCCACATTTATCATCTTTATTGTGGGCACAAATGGTGTGCCAGGTGATATGCCTGACCACGTCAAAGGGATCACTTGAATAAACAAGCTGTGAGAGACCGCTCTTATGAGGAACTGTAAAATAAACCTGATGTGAGAGCTGTAAAATCTTGCGATCTCTCAGTTTTATTGCTTTGGCACAGAGCAGAGGAAGTTTTCTAAAGAAGGGTGTGGTCACAAAACAACTATGGCAGTTATTAGAGCATATGGCATGATCGAAACGTACCGGCATTCTCAGCACCTTCCACACCGTCTTCTGAGAAACAAAACAAAAACAGACAGTTATAAAACATTAGATTGAACCTAGTATTTCCAAAGAACTAATAGATCCAGAAATATCTGGTTTATTCACATGACTGGTCATACATTTGGCCACACTGAGTTAATTTAAGCTTTCATGACTTTACTATTATATACTATACAATATATCGGCCACCATATCAGTATCGGCCGATACATGTTTATTTTTAATGTTATCGTTATCGGCCCGATAAGAAAATTTGGCCGATATATTAAAGCTGATAAATAATGGATTATTTCCTTCAGCTGAGACACTTCAGATGCGCACTGTTCATTATGATGGTTTTGAATTGTTTGAAATATGATTGAAATCACTTCAAAAAGGAAAATACAGTTCAGTTCAACATGTGCAGCGTAAGTCTGTCATATAAGATACATAATATTATAATGAGAACATTATAATTGTGTGTTTGGGACATGGATTTTAATGGTGAGACTTTTGTTTTTGTAACAGGCTCTCAAAAATTATATAAAAATTTGGATTTAGATTTATCGGCCAATATATCAGTTATCGGCTTTCAAATATAAAGAGTTATCGGTATTGGCCAAATATACATATTAGGGATGCACGATATATCGGCCACCATATCGGTATCGGCTGATATATGCTCAGGCTCTCAAAAATTATATAAAAATTTTTATTTAGATTTATCGGCCAATATATCGGTTATCGGTATCGGCCAGGTGCATATATATATATATATATATATATATATATATATATATATATATTGTGCATGCTTATTTACACTATTTTTACATTTTGAAAATATTCATTTACCCCTAATTTTACATTTACATTATCTTTGCTGTCATATTAAGCTCATTTAAAGTTCATATTTAATAGCACTAATAATTTAAAATGACATCTTTAGCTATCTATATCTATTTTTTTCATACTGTACTTTATAATGTTGTGATGTTTTTACACATTTCAACAAAGAATAACTAAGTATTAATAACTATCATTAACTAACAATGATCAATACATTACAGTGTTCATTAATCGTGGGTAACATTAGGTAATAAAACTATAGTTCATGTTAGCTCAAGTCCATTAAATAACATTAACAGGTACTGTATGTATTAGTAAATGTTGAAATTACCATTAACTATGATTAATAAAAGTATTTTTCATTTTTAGTTCATGTTAACTAATGCAGTTATTAACTAATATTAACAAATGATACCTTATTGTAAAGCACATATATATATATACATACACACACACACACACACACATATGCATATATATATATATGCCAGTAGTGTATTTTTATTTGTGCATGCTCATTCCTTCTATTTTTACATTTATATTACCATTAATGTCATCTGACGCTCACTTAGTTCATCTTTAATAGTGTTAATATTATCTTTATCAATCTAAATCCTTTCTTCTGTACACTGCATTTTAATCTTATGACGCACAAATTCACTTGTTGCATTTAAAACAAGTGTTTCTTAGTTTTTAGCGCTTTACTTTTAATTTATATTACAGACAAAATAATAAAGAAGTTTAATATGTGCCCTTTATTGGTTATTACTCATAACACAGTCATAACAGAATTTTGATATCAGTGCATATTCTAAAATTGAATAAGGAATAAATGTCTCGACTGCTGGTCAACATGGTGATGAAGAGATCTGGTTTGAAATGAGCTTTAATTAAACCAGATGCACTTTCCGTTTAAATGCAAATGACGTGGTTTGTGTTGTCTGACAGTGTCTTTGTTTTATTAGTGGACTCACACATGAAGCCTTTATGCTTTTTGGGTTATAAAATGACGCAGATCCATTACATAACACCTTCTTTTGAGGTTGTCACGTTTCAGTGGCTTTCAGGCCATCGATTCAACGCGAAAATCCTGCTTGTATTTGCATACTTGCTAATGACTACAACACACTTAAGTGATTTCATCCCTCAAGCTTTTAATTTCCAGAGCCGCTCTTTTATTTGATGTTGTTGGCACAGTTGGCAGTCGTCAGATTAAGAGACACAAAAGAAGTTTACTTTATGAGTAGAGAGGAGGATGGCGACACACCTGTCCACACAAACAGAAGCCTGTGAACAAAGAGTCTCTCTGCACAATCCCTCCCAAAATAAAAATCCACGGTTGTAGTAATGAATGCAGGAGACATTGCTGCGTGTCTCACAGCGGGACGGGGCGAGAGAGGCACGCAAAGTCCCTCGGGTGCATCAAAAGCATCCCTTTCGTAACTTCAACGTGTTCTCCATATAGGGTGTGGTCTACATCTGGGACTAGATTAAATTTCTGGAACTACACCTCAGTCTTTCTCAATTTACAACACTGAACTAAATGCGTGTCTCCCGTCTACATCTGGATGAAATTTGCAATAAACAGGCCTGTAAATCATTGAGGAGGGACATGCTTCCTCAATATTCAGATTTTTAATGTCAGATAAACCTTATTACATGTGTTCCGCCCAATCCTAGACATTTGGTTCCATCCTGTGAATATTTCAGAACTGTTGTACATGGATGAAGTCATTGAGAGACTGAGTAGCCAAAGCTGTTAGTCAAGAACACAATGTACAAAGGGGTGGGTAAGTCTTTAGAGCTTCAACATGTCTAACAAGTCCTTCTCCAAGGGTCTTATTTTAGTGACCAATAACACAGCACTCATTATGCTTGAATTTGCACTCATATGTACATTAATAGTCATTTTGTGCCAAATATGTAATCTTAGAGCTGACATATAGAATCACTCTACTAAAAAAATACATGCATGCTTCCCAATTCATCTATGACTCTTTCTTGTAATATATATATATATATATATATATATATATATATATTAATATGCAATATTAATAAATGTATATAATTCATAATTAGGCAAAGCATAGAGGCACAAAGCATAGTCTACTTTTTCTTTTAAAAGTTTAAGTTTTTTTTTCCCCCTGACAAAACTACTTACCTTGCATCTTTACTCCAGTCACGATTAAACTTCCAAGGACGAAAATCCACAAGTATGACATCATTGTGGCTTGAATGAAACTGAGCTCAATAAGCTCTTAAACGCAACTTACTTTAAAATGTTTTTAAGATGTTCGTAGTACAAATCGTGTTCGCACGCATGTGGTTGGTGTGCAACTTTCCCACAACCTTTTGTTGTATAAACTTTCGTTGGGTGTGCAGCTCTGAATCTACCGCCCACCCACATGTGGGATTGACTTGTGCAGGATCCAATGGCAGGTTTGCCTCTCTGTTTCTCACTAATGTCTCATGCACACGGAGGATGCACGAGGAACCCCTCCCCCGCCCCTGTATCCGTAACATATCATGACATTAGGATCAACAAAAGCAAGCATATCTAGGCTTATTGATCCATCTGTCTCGTTTCCCTTTAGAAACCTAATTTAAATTCACAGCGGGGTTTCTTGTCATCCATGAACGATTCAAGCATGTTACATGCTCAGAAAGCCCTTTGCCCTCCGCCGTGCAACACCCACCCAACCCCCGACACAAGAGCAACAGCGCGTCGAGGATAAACGTTTCCTTAACGTTGCGAAGGAACTTCCCTAAAACAACGAAACGAATAAATGGAGCTGTTTTAAAACCTAGTGAGCTGGCTACCTAGGCTTTCAGCTTGCCCCCAGGTGTTGAGACACAGCTCCATTCATCCGTTCCGTTGCTTTGGGGAAGTTCCCTCGCAACGTTTAGGAAACCTACTATTGAACTTGAGCCACACAGCGGGTGAACAGTATGGCAAGCCGCTTTAGCGTAAAATGTTCCCAGCTTTACTCGAATTGCATTTTCAGTAGTAAAAATTAAATTATAGAGCTCTACGATTCCATTCTTACTAGTAATAATTACAATGAGAGAACTCTGTAATTAAAAATGAATGGAAGTCAATGGAGACGACTAGTAAAAATTCATTCGTAGAGCTCTAATTGGAATTGTTACTAATAAGAATTTAATTGTAGAGCTCTGTGATTAAAAATGAATGGAAGTAAATGGAGACATATGACTAGTAAAAATTTATTTGTAGAGCTCTCTAATCATAATTGTTACTGGTATTGAATTGTAGAGCTCTCTAATTTAATTCTTAAAGTCCCCCTGTAGTGAAAATCATGTTTTAAACATTCTTTAAGACAAGCCATATGCAAATTCATAAGCCAACACCATTGCTATTTTCTCTTTAAAACTGCAGTAAACCAAAGACAGTCTCAAACCTGCGGTTTGAAATCGCTGGTGTTTCTGACGTCACAAACTACCTTGTAACCAATCACATCAATATGTGGGCGGGCTTTAGCATATCATTAACTGACTGCACAAGGGAGTCTCACAAGAAGGTTATCCCGGTATATTTTCCCGTTGATATGAAAAATTGGGAAGATTTAGCAATATGGCGGGTGTATGATGCATATTACGATGTTATGATGAACTATATGCCTTTCTCCACTTACGTTCTGAGTTGTTCAAAGCGTTTTTAAGGATACTGATTTTTAGAAGGCAGCCGTCTGACCCGTGAATGTGAGCATGGTTTGTGTAACATTAGCAACACATTATTAGCTGTTTGATAACATTGTCAAGC
Organism: Ctenopharyngodon idella; assembly: GCF_019924925.1. Classification (NCBI taxonomy): domain Eukaryota; kingdom Metazoa; phylum Chordata; class Actinopteri; order Cypriniformes; family Xenocyprididae; genus Ctenopharyngodon; species Ctenopharyngodon idella. The sequence goes on from NC_067228.1 coordinate 1,259,957, forward strand.
AAAACGCTAATAATATTACTGTTATGTGTTTGACGTTGTAAAAAGCTATACCATTGTGCAGCGTTTACATGAGAAAGTTGACCGAGTGGATCTCGTCTGAGCTTGTGAGAGTGAGTGAAGGCGGGGCTAATTATCATATTCATAGATCCATGTTTAATAAATGAGGCAAGGGTGTAGAGTTACATTCTAGCTATTTTAAGGCATTAAGAATTTTTTTTCACAGGACAAAAAAACATTTAAATAAGTAATTTTGTTGATCAAAGATGAGTTTTAAGGGATAAAATTATTGACTACAGGGGGACTTTAATAGAAAAATGCAATCATGTCAAGTGACACATTTTAAGATAAAACAGCTTGCCATAAAACAGCAACGCGTCCAGACAAATCGCTCAGGTTCTGGAGTTAAATATCTTATATCTCTTCAGGCAAGTTTGGTAATACCGTGATGTAAATGCAAATTCTTTGTTTACATTGTTAAGTTATCACAAGGATGTGACTTGATCCTCCAATGTTAGTCCAAACAACAGTTGTTGGTTTTTTTGTGGTTTGTAAGTAACCACAAAAAAGTGTTGCCTAAACTGGGGGGAAATGGTGTAGGGTTTACTTAGAAACCGTTTCAATCAGAAATTGCTCAATTTCACAATAATTACAAAGAAATCGCAAGTAACACACTGAATTAAACGTGAAATTTGGAGACTGAAATATAATATTTTGCGCCCCAAAAATCTTTTAACCCCTTGAAAGTGTAGGGGTTGTAGTCCTATAATTTTGAATGAAAACATTTAGGCTAAGTGAAACAAATGTGAGCATTTACACTTGTTTCCATCAATGGGAGTCTATCTCTGTGGTCTCCCCTTTACACAGAGCTCCATTGGACAATTCCATCTGATGAAGTTGAAAAGGCGAATCAACCTGTTCCACACCAGAGCCGCTGCGCCTGCTCTCCTCTCCGAACCTGATCAAGACAATCTGCCTTTCTCTAGATGATCGCTCGTGATGTCTTTAGCTCGTATGTTTGTAAATCATTCGCGGGAAATGTCAGTGCAGGAGATTCCATCAAAACCCAAAGGTCTGCTCGGATGGTAGAGCATCCATGCGCCTCAGTGGACTGTTGCGAATTGAGCTGCTTTTGCGCTGGCTGCTGAAATGCAGTCTCTCATATCACCAGTGACTAAGGCTATCCTTGTAGCTCTGTTTATTTTTGCAATTTTGCTCATCCTGTATGTAATACTGTGGTATATATGCAGAGACGTGGACTGTGATCACGGCATTTGATTTTGGAGATCGAAGCTGCAGATCAGCGGAGAAGTCAGGGTGACCCCGGTAAGTCCGTCGGCATGCCCTTCCTTCATTAACACGTTATCTTTCTTGCATCGCGAAATAACAGTGGATAGAAATCATTATGTGTGAGTTATGCATCGTTCGTTTTCCATTACATCCATTATATCTCACTATTGAGCGCTTGAATGATAGAAATGTCACTCTGCAATGACTCCAAGCATCATCATCTTGTTAATTACGAATGAAACGACACGCAAGCGATCGTTTATTTAGGAAAAAGAATGCATTAGTTATCCATTGCGCCCACGAACCAATTTTGGATCCACGCACGTTCTGGGAATGGTATAGTTATTAAAAAAAGAATATTCCTAGAATTTTGGGACGTGATGAATCGGTTCCAGAAATAATCAAACGCGGACCATGCACTAACGTTAAGGTATACCGATAAAATCGCCAGAGCATAAAAGGTGAAGGAAGTCCAATTTTATTTTCCAAGCATTTCCAAGATTCCACTGTCGAAAACAAGTTAAACAAAAGTCCAACGCAAGCAAACAGCATCTTCACAAATTAATCAATTCTTATCCAATTTTGCATCTACTATAATGTTGCAATCGATTGTTTTTTTAACTGTAGGCTACTAATATGTGGCCATTGTTTTGGTTTTCAATACATATTGGATCCTTACATATATTGTTTGCAAGTAAACGTTCCTCTTTTCCTGGCACTGACCGCAGCTTTGCAGCAGTTCATTGCAGTCTTTGAACTTGGAAAAAGCGTTTCATTCATTCAGCTCTGGGACTTGAGATAGAGAGCGTGTCGAGGGTAATGGTTTTTCTGCTTCCCATAGAGATCGTGAACAACACTCTACTTTAGTGTCCGATATTGTTGTCTTAATTTAATAATCCTTAAACGCGTGCCTTTAATCTCTCGGTTAATGAACATTATAGTTGAGGCGCTCTAAACTCTAAGTGAACCATGCATATTTTTATGCTCTACATGCTCACATTATTGGTTAAAATGGCCATTATGGGTTGTGAAGGAGAACTCAAGGGCAGATGCAAATTGCCACCACTGCAGTGTATTTGAGGAGCGCACTGTTGAACTCATCTCAGGGTTCACAAACACTGGCGTTTCATATCACAGACAGTTATGCATTTACATCAGTCGCTTTGCCAAATAGATCTGTCAAAGTTGGGCGAATTTATTCATGCAGATGTCAAATCAAGTCTTTTTGAGTGAGAAAACTGAGCAAAAGGCATGAATAGATCTCTGCTGTAATGGTTAATTTTATTGTCATTCCCAGAGTGGGCTGGAATGGGAACAGACAGAAGTGTCACAGTGAAAGTGCATCCCCAAACAAATCATATCAAATGCTCCTGCTGGTCCACCGCTCCACAACTGTCTGTCTGTCACTCAGCAGGTTTTGATGGTCATGTGGGGAATTCACTTGATCTGAATTCTTTTATTCGGTTCTTAGAAGGAAACACACTAGTATGGCAATGCTTTGTAATGCAGTCTTATGAGGGAAACCTTGCTGTAGCCGTGCATCACTGTAATGTCATTCTGCTTACATTCTCATCTCAATTCAGAGCATGCATTAGTAATCGGATGATCTGGTATTATATTGGAATTCTGGGTACAATTTTTTTAACGTTGTGGGTCAAAACGACTCTAATACTTCAATACAATTCACGAAAAATCATTCTATTTAAAAAAAATCAGGTAAAAACACTAAACCTTTAATGCTAATATTTCTCGCACATTATAACAAAAATAAACATGAGAAAAAATATTTTTAAAACTGTATTTAAGAACTATTTACTAAAAAAAGAATACTATAAATAGTATTAGAATAGTATAAATAGTACACTCTAAAAATGCTGGGTTGTTTAAACCCATGTTTGGGTCAAATATGGACAAACCCAACCACTGGTTTAAATTATACAGTTTAAACCTAGGTTAATTTAAACCTGTGTTTGGGTCAAATATGGACAAACCCAACTGCTGGTTTAAATTAAAAAGTTTAAACCTAAGTTAATTAAAACCAGTGGTTGGGTTTGTCCATATTTGACCCAAACATGGGTTTAAATTAACCTATGTTTAAACTTTTTAATTTAAACCGATGACTGGGTTTGTCCATATTTGACCCAACCATTGATTTAAATTAACCTAGGTTTAAACTGTATAATTTAAACCAATGGCTGGATTTGTCCATATTTGACCCAAACATGGGTTTAAATTAACCTAGGTTTAAAATGTTTAATTTAAACCAATGGCTGGATTTGTCCATATTTGACCCAAACATGGGTTTAAATTAACCTAGGTTTAAAATGTTTAATTTAAACCAGCGGCTGGATTTGTCCATATTTGACCCAAACATGGGTTTTAATAAACCTAGGTTCAAACTTTCTACCAACGGCTGGGTTTGTCCATATTTGACCCAACCCGACATTTGATTCCCAGCGGAACTAACATTCCTGAAATGATAGAAATGTAAGCCTTCAATGCTCTGTACGTTTCTTTGGATAAAAGTGTCTGCCAAAAGCATGAATGTAAATTTACATACCTCAGAGGGTAGTTGAGAAACTGACATAAAAAATACATTATTTTTTAAATGTTTATTTTTCCAGCTTAGGACGATTGCCAAAATGAAATCTTTCCTTCCAGTCAAGGCCTTATAAAGTGATATTTCATTGAGATTGGACTATTGGAATTCATTGTATTTAGGGGTCTTTCAGTCTTGTCTTTCTCATCTCCACTTGATCCAAAATGCTGCGTCCAGACTTTTAACGGGTACTAGAAAGAGGGAAAGTATTACACCTGTATTAGTTAGTTTGCATTGGCTCCCCGTTGAGTATCGAATCCAGTTTGAGACTTTATTGACTTTATTGTTTATAAGTCTTTGAATGGTTTTGCACAACACTATTTATCTGATCTTCTTACTTACCATCAGAACAGGTCTTAAAGGTCATCTAATACCCTGTTGCTGTCTGTATCTATAAGACGCGTTTAAAACTTAAGGAGGATTATGCTTTTTCGGTGGCAGTACCTTGGATATGGAATAGCTTGCCCTCGTACTTACTGTACGATCTTCCTATACAGGTTTTTAAATCTTCCCTTAAGATGTATCAATTTAAATTGGCTTATGAGTTATGAGGCTCATGAAACAAATTCAGCTATAAGCAGCTCTATAGAAGACAATAGTGTCATTATTCAGCCCAATTCAGTTTCGTTCTCATCTGATAGTGTCAGTGCAGTCAAATCGATAATATTACTGGATATTAAGTGTGTAACTATGAAAGCCAGTCACCATCTGACCGGACGACCGGAAGTGAGGTGGAGTCTGTTTAAATTCTTGCCCTTGACAAGGCAGGGAGGTTGTGTTTGGCCAGATGGAGGAGGAGGCATCAGAGATAAGGAACTCCTGGAAACGTAATCGAGTGGCAATCATAGAAAGTGGGCCAGGAAGGGTTCTCTCGGGACGAATCTGAAGCAGTCCATGTTTCTCCGCCTGCGAAACCGCCAAACGCTCGCTTTCAGCTGTCAGTCGGATTCCTTCCACCCAAGCTGCTGTGTGACACAGGAGATATAATAAAGTCAGACATGGATGCGCCAAAGAAAAGGGTTTATAAATAGACGATATGAGTCAACTGTTATGTAAAGTGACATTTTGTGGAAACGGATGTAATCCAGATTTGAATTGGATTAGAAATGCTCTGTTTACATGGCCGGCAAATTTCATGCGGTTACATTGCACACATTTTTTGTTATTTAGCTACTGTTCAGAGAGAGGAAAAGTGGGTAACACTTTGATTCATATAGAATTGTTCTATAGTCTATATACTGTAGTACTTAATGCAATTACACCAGAATTAACTGTAATTAAATTACAGAAAAATTAAGAGTAATCCCTTACTTTTTCAAGGGAAAAGTAATTAAATCACAGTAAGTAAGATCCCTGTTCACACGGATTCGCAAAAACAACTAAAAACGCTGTATTCTGCTGCCAGGCCAGTAGATGGCAATGTCACTTTGTAAAGAAACTACGCGCCTATAGACTAAACATGTAACATGATATCACCGTTTTCACAAATTTGAGTTTTTTTAGTTTACACGGAGATGATAACAGTATCATTTCCAAAAAATGTGCACTTTGAAACCTGTTTTCAAAAGTTTGAGTTTTCAGGCCCCCAAAGCGCTGTTGTCGTGTAAATGAACGGCCAAAATGCATAAAAAGTTTTCCGTTTTTAGTTGAAAAAGGTGTTGCGTAAACTGCCCCTTAAATACACAGGACTTAATGACAAACTTAACCAGAACCAGGTGTGCAACATAATTAGTAACAAATGACAACAAATGAACAGCGGGAACGTTAGGAACAAAGGAAACAGGAACAGAACACAGGAAAACAATGTGATGCAAATGAAAACAGAGCATAAAACTGACACATATATAGAGCTTGGTGATATTATAGTTAAATTTTGCGATGATATAAACAATCAAGCAGCTGAGATTTTCTATATAGTATATATATCTCTTTACCGGAGTGTGTATGTGTCCAGGTAAGGTTGGGTATACAGTATATTAGTTATTAATTATTAATTAATTTGTGTTATTGATTCATTATGTGATGATATTAAGACCTGTTGTGACAAAAAAACCCACATCTTCACCCTTTATTCAAATATTATTATAGATTTTGCAGTCATATTGCATAGTTGTGCCTGGAGTCGATTGTTTTATTTGTGATAATAATAACACTATGAAACGCATATTTTATTTTCCAGATTAACACCTTAACCAAGTTTAGTGTTTTGTTCTTCCCTCAAATTTAAAATATCTAAAATATTTTCCTCATATTTTGATGGTTTAAAACTTGTAGGGTCATTAAAAACAAATATCCTCTTACTTTGGGCCAATACTGTCTTAGTGAATCAGTATTCTCAAGGTCATTGCAAAATATAAGTTTTCAGTTTTCTCTCAGCACATGCACTGAAAACATTCAATCATGAGAGTAATATTTGGAGCAAATGTGTGGCAAATTATTTGGCTTATGGCAAAGTCATCCTAAAACAGATAGTTCAGAAGAGACACTAGGAACGTAGTGTGACACCTGTGTAACGCTCTGCCTCTTGTTGCTTTAACAATGACTGGTAATGAACAGCATGGCATGGAAATGTTTTCTCTCTCTCTCCTAACTTGTCAGCGCACTTCTTGTGCATTCTGGCACTGAGGATAAACACAGTCATCCTGCATTTTCTGAGATGGCAGGCCTTTTGTCGTGGAACAGCTGGCACTGTAGATTCAGTAGCTGCGCAGGAAACTGTCAAGAGTGTTTTAGTACAGGAGTATGCATATATTCAACGAAAGTGAGCATCATGAAAGCCATTCGATTTCAATGTTTTTGTAAAAAAAATGGAACCAAACAGTTATCGGCCAAATATTATATGATTAATCAGCCTGATCTGCCTATTTCTACTATCTGGTCTAGATGTTATTCAATGTATGTAAGTTCAACCTATAATACCAGTTTAGGACTACAACATTTGCTTTGTTTTTATCTTTCACAGGTTTGCCTCAACAAAATGGCAAAGTTGCAATAGTGACGTGTGGCTCCAAAGGACTTGGATATGAGACGGTCAGACAGTTGACGAATTTGGGAATTTATGTCATATTAGGTAAAGTCTAGCCTTTCCATTATTTATTGTAATACAATCACCTGGCATTGAGCGCTGAGCCTCTGTTCTGCAGAAATGATGAAAGTCAGTTTTAAGCCTCAGAAAATGTTATTAGGACGTTAAAATGAGATCACGGTCTCTTCAGATGTACAAGTGTGGAATTGAGTCTGGCTTTGATTTATAACATGATTGTACAATTAAAAAAAACACTAAACTGACCATTTATCATTGAATTCCCAGTAAAATTACTATATTTGTGACATATACGGTTACTGTGATGTATATTATTTTGCTCTCCTAGTTAAAGGGTGGGTGGAAACATTGCAGTGAAGTTGCCTTTTGATGTTTCTGAAACAAATGTTAATCTGTGGTTATGAATATTCTATCAAAACGCAGCTCTTATCTATGACAGATGTCATGCCCGCTGATTGTTATCTGTTATAATGTGTTTGGGAGGAAGAGGTTTGATGATCATCTCTCACATCTGTGCTGTCTGCATGTGTCCGGCTGGAGCAAAGACTTCTCTCAGCTGCGCTTTAGGAGCTTTTTAATAAAACAGCAGATTCTAGACAGGACTGCGGTAAATTCAGAATTCAAGAAACTGCTCCCTTGAATTGAATTGAATTGAACTGAATTGAATTGATTGATTGAATTGAATTGAACTGAAGTGGCCACATGACACAAGACGTTGAATTAAATGACAGGAAGAGGAATTTACTAAATTCATGACTTTTATGAAAGTCATAATTTTGACTTTTTTAATCTCATAATTTTGATAATTATGACTTAGTATGCCATAATTTCTATTTATATTGACCTTTTATCTCATAATTAACTTAGTATGTCATAATTTCATAATTTTTGTCATGTCATAATTTTGACTTATGTCATAACTTTTTTGTTGTTGAAGATGTAGACATTTTTAAGCACTTTTATGAACGTCATAATTTTGACTTTTTATCTAATAATTTTGACTTTTTAATCTCATAATCATGACTTAGTCAGACTTTGTCATAATTCTTAGTATATCATAGTTTCAACTTTATCATAATTTCAAAATTTGTCATAATTTTGATTTTTTTGATATAATAATTATGACTTAGTATGTCATAATTTCTACTTTCTATCTCATTTCGACTTTTTTACTTGCCATAACTTTTTTAGTTGTTGAAGATGAAAGTCATAATTTTGACTTTTTTAACCTCATTTTGACTTTTTATTCTTAGAAAAACAGACAGTCATAATTATAACTTAGTATGTCATAATTTCAACTGTATCTCATAATTTCACATTTTCTGTCATAAATTTGTTTTTTTTTAATATCATAATTATTACTTTTAGTATGACAATTTCTACTTTTTATCTCATAATTATGACTTAGTATGTTTTCTTTTTATGACATAATTTCAAATTGTCAACTTTTTTGTTGAAGATCTAGACATTTCTAGACATTATGTCATTTTGATTTTTTAATCTCATATTTGAGATTAACAGATTAACAGACTTAGTCATAATTATGACTTAATCTCATAATTTAAAACAATCTCATAATTTTGACTTTTTAATATCATAATTATTACTTAGTATGTCATATTTATGACGTCAACTTTTTTTGTTGAATACATAGACATTTTTAAGCAGTTTTATGAGTCATAATTTAGACTTTTTCAATGTCATTTTTAATCTCATAATTATGTCTAAGAAACACAGACTTAGTCGTAATTATGACTTAGTATGTCATATCCTGATTTAAAATGTTATCATTTCAGCTTTTTAATATCATAATTATGACTTAGTATGTCATAATTTCTACATTTTATCTCATTTCGACTTTTATCTCATAATTATGATGTAGTTTTGTCATAATTATGACTTTAGTTAGTTTTTTTTTGTCATAGTTTGTCATAGATTATTTTCTTATTTTATATCATAGTAACTTATGTCATAACTTTTTTGAAGATGTAGACATATTGAAGCACTTTTATGACCTCTTAAGACAATCAAAGTACAGTTGGGTTTGTTCTGCTCCCTCAGCTTCAGCACAGTTAATAGGAGCAGATAATTAGGTTATACATTAAATTCCCAGAAGCCAGAAATATTACCTGGCAAATTACTGCCTTTGGGCTGTGTTCTTAATTACCAACTACTCTTATTAAGAATATGATAGTGAAGTTCTGTGTTGTTGTCATGATATCGATATGTTGATTATAAAACACACAGTCTGATTGGATGAGCTGCGTTTGACGTCGTTGCAAAATGCAGATGATTGATCTGATTTATTTACAGCATTTTTACGTTGTATGCGTGCATATTGTACATTTACCATGTAAAAGGTTTCAGTTTGTGGTCGATCAAAACGCTTTTTCAATGGCCACTGCAGATACCAATATCTACCGATAACAATAGAGCAAATGAGATGCATAAATAAATTATTTTGCACATATTATTCTCTATGATAATTGTAAAAATTCACACAAAAAAAACCAGACTGTCTAATCAGTCAGGTGGTCTCAAAATGGACAAATATCGAATGATTAATAAGTATGTCATTGTGCACCACATTACAAAGACCACATGCAATTATAATGTCATAAAACAATAGCTAATTGAGGCTTTTTGTTAAACTTTCAGTCTCACAATGAAAAGGAGGGTTTGGCTGCTGTGAAGAAGCTTTGTGAGGAGATCAGTGACGCTCAGGGTAAGTCAAGCTCTTCTATCTTTCACACATAAAGTGCAAAGATGTTACTGACCATCAGCGAGCTTCTATTCAGCTGTTTTGTGACGGACTCCCTCATATTGTTGCCTTCTGTAATGAAAGTATTGCTTGTGTAGGACATCACAGGGGATGTTTGTGCCAGTTTTCAGGTTGTGCAGCTGAAGGAGACGCAGAATGAATGCTAATGCAGGTCAGAATTGATTATGTTGAACTAACTAACAAAATGTCAAGCTAAAGAGAAGGTGAAGAAAAACATGCGTGGAGTGCATAGGATGTAATGCTTTCATGTTATTTGCAAACAATTATGATGTCCGAGCAGCCTGCCGTCTCTTCACCTAAACACGGTTTAAGAGGGAAACACAATGTGTCTGTAGTAAAAGAGTGTTATTTTACATATTGGCAATGTTTTTTGTGCATTTTGAACAAATCAAGTAGCAGAATACATTAATTCTTTCCAACTAGTGACAGTGATGTGGGTCCTGCTGTGTTCAACAGAGCAAGTTTGTTTTAAATCGTAGTTGCTTGAAGATGTGTTTGTGGTGTTTTCAGGTTGCCCGGCAATGCTTCTGTATGGACAAGCCTTAAAAGATTCATTCTAGGATTTAGTTAGTTATAAATCAGTCAGGAACATGCAGGTGGCCTCCCATGAGCCCCCTGCGGGCGTTTGCTAGAAAATGATGAGCTGCTGGATACAAAATAAAATCAATACGTTGCAATCAATGGACATTACTTAACCCTATAAAGCCTACTGTGTCGTATTTGTAGCTCATTTCTGAGGCCTCGAAATTATCAACATGAGCAAAAATGATGAAAACATGCTTTCTGTCGCCTGATTGATACACTAAAAATGCTGGGTTAAAAACAACCCAAGTTGGGTTGAAAATGGACAAACCCAGCGACTGGGTTGTTTTAATGCAGCGATTGGGTTAAATGTGTGCCCAACGTGCTGGTCAGTTTTATTTAACTCAACTATTATTTAAATTGTTGTTATGTCTATATGGCTGACTTAAAATGAACCCAGAATATGTTGGAAATGAAAAATCAGACACATAATTACTAGAGGAAACAATAATAATCAAAAGGTGAACATTAAGCAATTTGATAAGTGTTTATTGTTTAATTACTATTCATTAAACTTACTGATAAATGTTCATTTATTAAACATATTAATAAATGTTGATGTTGTGAAAACAACCCAACCGTTGGGTGAAAACAACCCATTTGATGGGTTAAAACAACCCAACCACTGGGTTAAAACAACCCAAGTTTAAAACAACCCAATTGCTGTGTAAACAACCCATTCACTGGGTTAAACCAACCCAACTGCTGGGTTAAAACAAAACAATCAATGGGTAAACAACCCAATCGCTGGGTTAAAACAACCCAATCGCTGGGTAAACAACCCAATTGAACGGTAAACAACCCAATCGCTGGGTTAAAACAACCCAATCAATGGTTTAAAACAACCCAAGGTTAAAACAACCCAATTGCTGTGTAAACAACCCATTCACTGGGTTAAACCAACCCAACTGCTGGGTTAAAACAAAACAATCAATGGGTAAACAACCCAATCGCTGTGTTAAAACAACCCAATCAATAGATTAAAACAACCCAATCGCTGGGTAAACAACCCAATCAAACGGTACACAACCCAATCGCTGGGTTAAAACAACCCAATCAATGGATTAAAACAACCCAAGGTTAAAACAACCCAATTGCTGTGTAAACAACCCATTCACTGGGTTAAACCAACCCAACTGCTGGTTTAAAACAAAACAATCAATGGGTAAACAACCCAATCGCTGGGTTAAAACAACCCAATCAATGGATTAAAACAACCCAATCGCTGGGTAAACAACCCAATCGCTGGGTAAACAACCCAATCGCTGGATTAAAACAACCCAATCAATGGATTAAAACAACCTAATCGCTGGGTAAACAACCCAATCGATGGGTAAACAACCCAATCAATGGATTAAAACAACCCAATCGATGGGTTAAAACAACCCAGTCAATGGATTAAAACAACCTAATCGCTGGGTAAACAACCCAATCGATGGGTAAACAACCCAATCAATGGATTAAAACAACCCAATCGATGGGTAAACAACCCAATCGAACGGTAAACAACCCAATCGCTGGATTAAAACAACCCAATCAATAGATTAAAACAACCCAATCGCTGGGTTAAAACAACCCAATCAATGGATTAAAACAACCTAATCGCTGGGTAAACAACCCAATCGATGGGTAAACAACCCAATCAATGGATTAAAACAACCCAATCGATGGGTTAAAACAACCCAGTCAATGGATTAAAACAACCTAATCGCTGGGTAAACAACCCAATCGATGGGTAAACAACCCAATCGAACGGTAAACAACCCAATCGCTGGATTAAAACAACCCAATCAATAGATTAAAACAACCCAATCGCTGGGTTAAAACAACCCAACCACTGGGTTAAAACAACCCAACTGGGTTTGTCCATTTTCAACCCAGCATTTTTTAGAGTGTAGTTTAGAGGTTTTTTTAGCAAGTAAAAGTCTTTTAGTATAATTGTGAAAACGTTCGCCTTCAGCTCATGCTTAAAACAACCCAATCGCTGGGTTTGAACCCAACTTGGGTTGTTATTTTAAGTAGGAGGAGGTAACTGGCAAACGATCGACGTAAACTTTAATCCCAAAATGAACAAACAAGAAAGTGAAAGTAAAAGGACGACTAAACAAAAACAAAATTGCAACTTAAAATGTCCCAGGCCTGATTCTCTCTCATCTTCCACTGTTGCCACTCTTCCTTTTATCCTTCTGAACTCAAGACTAGTGTTTTGCGGAGGTGTTGCTCATTAACATTCACCTCACTGGCTCCCGCGGCTCTCGGCCCAGCCCACCGCATATACATTTTATATAAAATCATACTTCACACTGCAGAAGCAAGTAGTAAGCTTATTATGTAGTATCAATATAGTATGCAAATGTATATACATATAAATTTGTATGAATATATCTATATGCAGATGCATATTATATGCATTTAAATGTATATGCATATACATTCACATACTATACAAAAATATTCACTGCAGGTATAGTTAGCGTAGTATGTTAGCATGCTATTCTGAACATGAACTGATTTTTTATTTTATTTTTTTTTGTGAAAATGCAGCTTTGTTAGTCATTACTGCTGCTGATAAACCTGTTCAGACAGGAACTTATCTAAGAGTTTTGAACCTCCCAGCGATCTTCACACAATGACTGAACGAGTCTGTGAGCATTTCTGTGACACAGCGAGGGCTGATGCTCTTGAACATCAAGACTCGCTCACAGCAGACATGACACTAAAAGGCACAACTTTTCTCCAGTCACTTGTCACGTAAGCGGGAGGTCATGAGATGCAGTAGGACACTAGGAAGGGCTCATCCATCTGGATGGGATTCCACAAAGTTTCAGCACTAAATTAGGAGCATGAGTCACTCGAGATGAATGATTCATCTCAGCGGTTTCACAGCCCGCAGTGCCGTAAATCGCTCTAAACCTGCGCGAGGGGATTGTCTCTCCCTGCCCGGATGCATGAGCGGCAGACGCTCCGATCTACAGCTGCGAGCTCTTATCTGCTGCCAGTGACGGCAGAGATGAAGCTTTGGCGAGAAAGACTTTAATAATAATCTCAACACAAAGCATGCAGCCAAGAAGAGATTTTCCATATAGGTGAAGAGCTACTGATTTCCCACAGTTAAAATACTTCTATCTCAGTTTAATGTGCAGAGTCAAGTGTGAGAGAGGCAGGTTAAGTTGGTAGTTTGATGTCTTGATGAGAGAAACACTGTGACAAACTTCGATTTGTTTGATTGACAAAGTTCCCACATTCCTGGAAAATATACACTGCAGAAACAGAAAAAGCATGTCATTTTGTATTTTCTGTATAGTATGTAAATGTATATGCTGTATCCATATGCATATTATATGCATTTAAATGTACACACTATACTATGTAGTTTCTACATTGTATGTAAATGTATACGTATATAAATTTACATAAGATATAGAGAACAGATAGTATGTTATTATGCATTTTCTATATAGTATGTACATTTATATGCATATAAATTTATTTGCATTTATCTATATGCATATGCATATTATATGAATTTACATTTATATGCATATAAATTTACATATGATATAGAAAATACATAGTATGTTGTGTATTTTCTTTAGTGTCTATTCCTAAAGATAAATGCCTACAAATTTATATGCATATAAATGTACATACTATATAGAAAATGCATAATAACATACTATCTGTTCTCTATATCTTATGTAAATGTATATGCATATACATTTCTATGCATTTATCTATATGCATATTATATGCATTTACATTTCCATGCATATAAGTTAAGTATACGATATGCATCATTTTTATATGCATAGAAATGTAAATGCATATAATATTCATATTCATGTAGATAAATGCATACAAATTTATATGTATATAAATTTACATACAATACAGAGAATACATAGTATGTTATTATGCATTTTCTATATCGCATGTAAATTTATGCATTTAATGTATATACATAAATGTAGATACTATATAGAAAATGCATGCTGTACACTGCAGAAATAGTAAGTGTATTATGTTGTGTATTTACTTTCTAAATAGTGTGTACATATATATGTTGTATCAATATGTATATTATATGCATTTAAATGTACATACTATATAGAAAGTACATAACATGTATTTTCTATATTGTATGTACATTTATATGCATATAAATTGAAATGCATGTAATATGCATATAAATTTGCATGATATAGAGAATACATAGTATGTTATTATACATTTTCTATATAGTATGGTAATTTATCTGCATATAACTGTATCCATATGCATATTATATGCATTTAAATTTACATACTATACAGAAAATACATAACATACCACGAATTTTCTATTTCATATGTAAACTTATATGCATAGAAATGTAAATGCATATAACATGCATATAGATAAATTCATACACATTTATAGGCATATACATTTACATACGATATAGAGAATACATAGTATGTTATTATGCATTTTCTATATAGTATGTAAATTTATATGCATAGAAGTTTGTATGCAAATATCTTTAGGAATATGCATAATATATGCATTTAAATGTATATGCATATGAATTTAGATACTATAGAAAATACATAACATACTATGTATTTTCTATATCATATATAAATTTATATGCATATAAATGTAAATGCATATAATATGTATATGCATATAGATAAATGCATACAAATTTATAAATTTAAAACAAATTTATATACTATATAGAAAATACGTATGTTATGTATTTTCTATATAATATGAAAATTTATATACGTTTGTATGCATATTATATGCATTTAAATTTATATGCATCTATTTGTACATACTATATAGAAAATATCATGGAAGTTTAAAAATGTGGTTTCCATGCCTGAAAAAGTCATGGGATAAAAATCATGGGATAATTTAGTCTGAATTCACTATTGAGTTATTAATTTTGATTCTCAATTTCTATTCAGCTGATATGGATAATTCTGAATTATTATGTAGTGTATGTGGCTGAGAGATGAAACCGTCTTTGACACTCTTTGATTCATTCCTCTCTGGTGCAGCTGCACATAAATCGGCTTTTTTAATCGTGTTGTCCGTCATCAGTCTGGTGTTTGAAACAGCCGTCATGACAGCAGGAGTTCTCCAGACCATCAAACAGAGTCAAGAAATAAAAAAAGTATTTAGAGGTGACCTTGTTCGGACGCATGCAAATGAGATGCAAAACAGATGCTTCCTGTTATTCTAACTGGCTAGAGCTAGTTGATTTCCTTATGCTGCCAAGTCACTGACTTTAATATTACATGAATCAAAAGGTCAAAGAAATAAAATTGCAAATGATTACTTCATTACTACAAATCATTTATGATTAATTCAAATAGTTACATTAGCAGGTGAACGGTGGGATTTGGATGGTGAAAATGTGGTTGTAAAAAATAAGGAATTGATTATGACAAGCGAAAAGGAAGGTGTTATTACATTTTGATGAAAGATTACGTGTTTGTTTCTGTGAAATGACGGACAGTATGGCCTGAGCAATAGATTTTCCTCCAAGATATTTAAAGTTGCCTTGCAAAGCTTTACACTGGTACAAAAATCTCTGAAATGTCCAAAATGCTCCGACAGGAGCAGCTTTCTGAAGAAAATGCATCAACAAAGCCCAGAGGCAAAGCACTTTTGATTTCGTTAAACTGAGATAGACTTCAAAGTTAAATGGAAACAGTTTTGAGCGTGTAGGAGAGGATATTTTCACCGCATGCCTCCTGCGTTCCAGGAGAAAACATTTCCTCAATTTTGTAAGCATAACGGTGTAGTGGGAATTGAGTTTTTGAAGGCCGGCACTGTACAGACCGCTGTCGTCATTGTCCTCTGCGAAGGGCACTTAAACAAACAGCCAAGTGCTCTTCAGGTTCAGCCAAACATTTTAGTCATGGTCAGAATAATAATGGAAGTCACTGTGAAATAAATATGGAACGCAACGTCTTCGTAATGCGGCTAATGATTCGATTATTTGCTTTTAGCCAGAGGTCAAGTCCATCCCAAACTTTATGACAGCATCAATAATTCAGAATAGCGACTACCATGCTACGTTATTTCTGCATTATATGTAGCACTGTGTATAATATGTGAATTTTCTGGATGCATAAAATACTCTATATAATAAATAAAATACTTTAATTAAAGTTGCAAACATTATTTTTATGAGTTCTGTTGACATAATATTGACATAAAACAACTTAATGCATGTAACTTAAACGGCATTAATCAATTTTTCATTAATCGAAAAACAAATTGTCTTGAAAACTTTGAAAATTGGTCAGTGGATTTCTAGCATTATTTGCATAGGACTGGATAAAGAGAATAAATGTTGAAATTAAATTTCTTTACAGAATATAACTTTTTTTAATCACCTGAAACATGCTACGACTTTTATTCCAAAGCGACTTATGTAATGCAATTAACATCAAGCACGCAAAGTGAACACATTTGTTTATTTGTCCACGGTATTTCCCACATGTCACTAGTTTCAAGTTTTGCTTCAAATGAATTTGTTTAGGACAGGTGTTTATTATGTTGGCGTGAGAAAGTGCTAAAACATGCTAATTCATGCTAGCAACATGCTAAAACATGGTAGCAACATGTTAATTCATGCTAGCAATATGTTAAAACATGCTAATTCATGTTAGCAACATATTAATACATGCTAGCAGTGTGTTAAAATATGCTAGCAACATGCTAGTTATGCTAGCAATGTGTTAAAACATGCTAGCATTGTTAATTTATGCTAATTGAATATGCTAATTCATGCTAACAAAATGCTAAAACAGGCTAACATGCTTATTCATGTTAGCAACATGTTAAAAGACGCTAACAACATGCTAATGCTAAAACATGTTAGCACTGTTATTTCATGCTAGAAACATGTTAACATTGTGTTAAATAATGCTAGCAACATCCTAATATATGCTAGCAATGTGTTAAAATATGCTAGCAAAATGCTAATTATGCTAGCAGTGTGTTAAAACATGCTAGCAAAATGCTAAAACATGCTAACATGCTTATTCATGTTAGCAACATGTTAAAAGTTGCTAGCAACATGCTAATGCTAAAACATGTTAGCACTGTGTTATTTCATGCTAGAAACATGTTAACATTGTGTTAAATAATTCTAGCAACATTCTAATATATGCTAGCAATGTGTTAAAATATGCTAGCAACATGCTAAAACACGCTAACAACATGTTAATTCATGTTAGCAACATGTTAAAATATGCTATCAATATGCTAATCATGCTAGCAATGTGTTAAAACATTCTAACAATGTGCTAATTCATGCTAACAAAATGTTAATTTATGCTAGCAATGTGTTAATTCATGCTAGAAACATGCTAACGATGTGTTATATCAAGCTAACAATGTGAAAATGTGAAAAAACATGTCTATCGATCTATCTGAATATCACTATAATTTTTGTTTTTCATTCCTGTTCTGTTGTAAATGCAGTTAAATTTAAAGGATTTGTGGTGGAATGTTGCATTTATAGTGTTTATATTGTTTGTAAACATTTGTTTTATTGACGGTATTTTAAATTATTTCTGAATATAATAATAAAATGTGACATGCATCAATGCACCTTTTCCCTCAACAGTGCAATTTTGAAACAGTGCGACTTACGCTGCCACCGCGTAATCACCGGAATCTTGAGATGACAACACGTGACGTTATATTCGGAGCTGTTCACATCCTTGGACTGGGAATTATGCATTTCTATGGCACCACTATCAACGCCTAAATGAATCTACAGCGGTCAGGTGGTACATGTGGGAGCTTTCAGAAAACTCCCAGCTTACAGACTGTAATTATGAGCTCTACGAGGACGTGAACGCTTTTTACAAGCCAGAATCTTGTAGTTACAGTAATTACGATATGGCGTGAACACACCAGCTGGAAAATGCAATGCAATGCAACCATTGATTTTCCACAACATGAGGTCATGTGACACCAAAGTAACATGTTTGCATTGCTGTTGCATGATGTTTTGTGCTGTTTTTAAAACATCATAAGCATGCACATGGGCTCCAGCAGCGGAAGCTGTCCGCGACCGTGTTGCGCATCTCTAAAGTGCACGCCGACTGATTCACGCGTGTTGCATCTATCGTCTCGTTCCCGCTGGAGTCCGCTGAGAAGCAGAGTGAGTGGTTTTGCCCTCAGCCCTGTCTGTGGTCATCACATCAGCTGCAGTTGATCTAGCAGACAGAACATGTAATGGTGTTTGTGGACGCAGCGTTTGCTCTGCGCCCTACGGGCTCTTTGTAAAGACGAATGAATCCGCTCTCTGTGGATCGGTTGCACGACTCGAGGACAAAATGAGACTTAATCCAGGTCAGAGTTGATAAATGGATACAGCTAATGTAGACTTTCTCATCCTCCATCTGTCTTTGTCTAAATGCGCTCATTTAATTGAATGAAACAGACAGGAACTCGAATAGAACTCTATAACCAGCTTTTTGTGCTTCAGTAGGTAGTTGTGCATTCAAGCCGTGAACATCTCAGTCTTTTACACAGGTAATGCTGGGATGTTCCTTCTTACAAGTTTGGAAATCCATATTCTTCACAGTCTGCCGCAGAGAGTGATGGGAAATGTAGTTTGTTCACACAACTGACCGATACGTTGAATATTCACTATACACTGCTGTTCAAAAGTTTGCTGCGAGTACAATTTTTCTGATGTTTTTGAAAAGTCTTATATATACGATTTAGCAAATCTGCAGAGTGTGATTGTTTATATCATTGCAAAATGTATTATCACACAGCTTTATATTTATACTAAAGTTGGATATATAAATATATATATAGAGAGAGAGAGAGAGAGAGAGAGATGCACGGATACTAAATTTCTCCACCAATACCGATAACCAATTATTTCGAGTTATATCTGCCGATACCAATAACGATACTGATAGTTTGGGGGTTCTGCCTTTTATACCTTCTTTTAAATTAATGATAATTTCATTATAATTAATAATTATATTTTTAATTATTATATTTTGAAAGAAATGCAAATAAAATATTTATTCTCTCTATTTTATCAGCTTGTTTCAGAGTAACTGGTATCAGTTATAAACATAAACACATTAACTAAATTCTGAAGATTAAATGAATATTTCTTAACTTTCTGAATGTTATTAATTCATATAATTACTATTAATATTGAACATAAAACTGGTTTCTTAGCATTTTCTTTACACAAAGCCCAATTTCAGTGCATTTTCCTGCCCTCTTTTGATTGACAGGATATATCGGCCCTGACTATCGGCTGTTTTTAAACTATAGAGATGCACCGATATATCGGCCAATAATCGGTATCGGCTGATAAAAACAAATTTACCGATAAACATAATACTGATTATTGGCCGATATATTGGTGCATCTCTTATACTCATGTAAAACAATATATAGAAAATCTCAAGTGCGTGATTAACTACATTATCGCCCAGCTCTAATCTGCAAAATGCAACTATAAGGCATGATATTATAAACAATAACATTGTGATTTTCTGTATGCTGCTTTTAAACAATGTGCATTGTAAAAGTGCTATACAAATAAAACTTGCACATCAATGCTGCATTTATTTGATCAAAAATACTGTAAAAATTGTGAAATATTATTAGAATGTAAATCAGCTGTTTTCTATGTGAATATATAGTAAAGTGTAATTTATTCCTGTGATCAAAGCTGAATTTTCAGCATCATTACTCCATTCTTCGGTGTCACATGATCCTTCAGAAATCATTCTAATATGATGATTTTCTGCTCAAGAAACATTTCTGATTATTATCCATGTTGAAAACATTTTCTTATTTTTGTGGAGATCGTGGCACATTTTTATTTTCATGATTCTTTGATGAATAGAAAGTTTAAAAGAACAGCATTTATTTGAAATAGAATATTTTCTAAAATTATAAATGTCCTTACTGTCACTTTTGATCAATTTCATGTGTCCTAACAAATTATAATAGTTTATATTTACGTTGATTTTGCTGGTAGTGTTGAATAACGCGACATTGTGAATATTAATGGTTTTAATGTGTCTTTAATGCATTGTGATTCTGAATTAAGATCATGAAGAAAACAATGCTGAAAGCGTGTATGTTAAAGCGGTTCTCAAGGAACATCCTGGCGTTCTGTATGCTCTGTATCTATTTATTTCTTGTCTCCCCTGAAGGCTCTCCTGCATTGACTGAGTAAAAGTGTGAATGAGGTTAACTTACTCCCGCAGGCCTGAAACGCCAGCCGTTTTACTGCCGCTCGCTGGTAACACACACACGGCCGTTTTATCATCTCAGGCCGTGTCTGCTCCTGTTGTCTCTCACGATACGGTCTAACCGGACCGGCCGGCCGTCCTCTGGGACTGTTTGCCATTTGGACGGGAGTTTTCCTGAGGTTAATGAATGCTGTGGCCGCATTGCAGAGCTTTATGTGCTGCATTTCCAGACTGAAATCATTTTCCAAAGCCATTGTATGTAATTGAACTGAGAGTGGACACGCTTCTGTGATTCTGTACAGGGTCATAACATGAGCAGATTGGAGCCGTAGTGAGTCTCGGCATATAGCAGGATCCAGTTTATTCTGGACAACAATTGTCCACTTGGACAGGAATACGTGTCGACTTTGAAATTAGAATTTATGTGCATTCAAAAACGAATATGTAGGGATTATTTCACAGAGATAATTGTACTTTGTAAAGCTGCTTTACACTTACAGAGGCCCTTTTTTAAAGTCTTGATGTTGTTTTTGGCTTCTACTACAATGGATTCATGCTTGAATGTTTTTTCCCAGATTTTTCCCATGTTCTCAGTTGTCTTGACTAGTGAGTTGTCTGAAGCAGAGGATTGTGGGTTTTCTGAAGGTGGGCGGCAGTCAGGTTGTGTTTTCGCTGTCATCTCTGCTGCAAGCAAATACTTTCTCTGTGACGCTAAAAAAAGGAGCTGCCAATGTTAGGTGACAGAAACATTGTTCAATTGTTGTGTGAAATTGCTGGGGGGTCTGAAGTTCCTGTCTGAACAGGTTTAATGGTGAACACAGCTTCATTTTCAAGATAAACCCCAGTTCAGAATAGCATATTAACATGAATGTACAGGAGAGCTGCACGAATAATTGGTAAAAAGATCGTGATCTCAATTCAATCACCCCTGCGATCTTATTACCAAATGACAGCGATTCGTCTCTGTCTATTAAATCTTTGACAAGTATGTATGATCCAGAGAGAGCCGTTGTCACGTATAGATATGAAACAGTCTTTTCAACCACACAGTATCATTATTTCTGTCTTAAAATAATTCAGATTATTACAGAAGTACTGGATAAAAGTTTATAGTTTGGATATAAACACTGATGTCTACGGTAGGGATCAAAATAGAGTAAATCACCTTTTGAAAGTAACTTGATGCTTCAAATAATTATTGTTTCATTACATTGTTACACCAGTAGGTGGTGACATGTGACTGTTAAAAATGTTTTTCATTGAATCATTCATTCAAGAGATTCGTTCAAAAACGATTCATCAAATAATGAAACGTGTGAAGTATTAATGATTGAGTCACTGAATCATTCATTCAAGGGATTCGTTCAAAAATGCTGATTCATCCAGTAATAAAACAAGTGAAGTCTTCGAGTAAGTCATTGAATCATTCATTCAAGAGATTTTTTCAAAAATGCTGATTCATCCAGTAATGAAACAAGTGAAGTCTTTATGAGTGAGTCATTGAATCATTCATTCAAGAGATTTGTTCAAAAATGCTGATTCATCCAGTAATAAAACAAGTGAAGTCTTTGAGTAAGTCATTGAATCATTCATTCAAGAGATTTTTTCAAAAATGCTGATTCATCCAGTAATGAAACAAGTGAAGTCTTTATGAGTGAGTCATTGAATCATTCATTCAATAGATTTGTTCAAAAATGCTGATTCATCCAGTAATGAAACAAATGAAGTCTTTGAGTGAGTGATTGAATCATTTGTTAATTAACACGAACTAAGATTAATAAATACTTTAGAAGTAGTTCATATTAACTAATCTAGTTAACAAATGGAACCCTATTTTAAAGTGTTACTGTATTTCTTCAGAGTTTGTAAAGGTGTGTGTATGACAGTATTTCAGCTCTCGGTCAGATGAAGCTGTATTAGTTGTGCAGGAGCCGAGCTGAAGAGATTTGCAATTTGCATTCAGCAGCATGTGTCCTGAAATGACTCTTGAATTAATCCTCAATCAAAGGAGGGATGATGGGACCGTTTTTCATTCTCTGATTTTATGTAGCTGCTGGCAGCAAGTAACTGTAACTGTATATGGACATTTACATTCAGAGCTGACAATGAGAAATATGACCCTGGTATTAAGATGTGTTTTGGTCGATCAGATCACAAGTGGACAACACTAAATACAGGTGTAAACGGGGTCTAAAAGGTTTTGAGCTTGTCTACTTTCAACCACTTCCAGAGGTGGTTGAAAACTCATTCGGCCGGATTGTTTTCGTAGTGTAGACGCTCATGTTGTCGAATGTGTTCAAACAGCCACAAAAGACGGCTACTCTCCATCTACTCTCTGACCTAACGCGTAAGCATTATGGGAAGCGTGCTAGCCAGATGGGATTTAACCTTTGTTGACTGAAGACCCAAGTTTGGTTTAAAGATGAAAAATGTACCAAGCACAATGTTCTCTCACCATTCCTGATTTCTAACACACACTCACAACGTTCGGCTGGTCTCGCGGCTGTCAGAGAAGAAACGAAAGCTGCTGCTCTCCGTGTGTTTTGCTGTTGTCTTAGGTGCATTCATATGTAAACCCACACATTTACCCACCTACAGACCATCTACTCAAAGAAATCAGGACAGAAGTGGTTGAAAGTGGACGAAAGAGACATTAAAACACCAGGTGTAAACGGGAATGTGTCTCCCTCGTCTACTTGTGATCTGATTGACCTGGTGTAAACAGGGCCTATGAATCATGCATGATGGGTGTTTCATTTTCTGTCTGTCCATCTTCTGGCCTTGAACATTTTCCGCTATATGCTTTAATTTTTTCCTCATTGTAATGCACACATGATATTAGTAACATGTGCGTGTGGTTTTGTGTTTCCACAGTGGACTTTGAGATTTTGGATGTGGTGTCTTTGAGGGTTTGTCCAGAGATTTAAGGATCGACGTCTTCCACTGCACACGCTCATCAACAATGGTACGTTCTCAATATAAAATATAGATTTCTCTATTTTAATCGTTTCTCATTTTGATGAACCAATATAAATCCTTAAATTGGAAGAATCTTTCATGTTTTCAGTTGATGAACGAACAAAACGTTGTAGCGCGCATCCCATCCAATAAATCCCAATAAGCTTTGTGCTTTGTAACTTTTGATATGAAACAAAGTCTCAGATTTCAAATTCTGTAAATTGTATTGTGAAATTCAAACAATAAATACTATTTTGGTGCTTTTTAATGTGGTGTGACAGATCGCTGTAGCGCCTCAATTGAATCGATCATCTCTTCCGCTTTACTACTAGTTACAGCACCAAAAAAACATGAATGAACATCAGAAGGAATATTGAAATAAAAAGTACAACTTACTAACATGAATCATGTCTCATATAATTGATCAATCATCAATTTGAACCGTGGAAAGGTATCAATAAAACATCTTGAGAGCAATGTCACGTAACGTTACTTCAGATTAGCCATTCAGTGACCATAAACTCAATAGTTAGCTAGAAAAATACTCTAGAGAGGAGTGTTTTTATAAATATATACACTACATTGCATATTCATTATATTTTTACTTAACCTATTCTTCATTATTTAACGTATGTTTGAATAAATCTATCATGTTTTTATGACAGCCACCATTTACGTTTTTAAATTTTTATGTTTATATTTCAAAAAACATTGAAAACCGAAAATACATTTTGCATAAATGTATATTAATGAACTTCACAGACCCAATAATACATAAAATGATAAACTAGACACAGAATAAGACTAGTTTGTTTGGACACACGAGTCACGACAGAAGCTATGGGA
The DNA here is from genome assembly GCF_019924925.1 of Ctenopharyngodon idella. Classification (NCBI taxonomy): domain Eukaryota; kingdom Metazoa; phylum Chordata; class Actinopteri; order Cypriniformes; family Xenocyprididae; genus Ctenopharyngodon; species Ctenopharyngodon idella. Next base: position 1,284,304 of record NC_067228.1, read on the forward strand.
AGTGTTTTCTTCTTCCGTGTGTATTTTGGTTTACTGTACATCATTATAAGGTTGTTTGATATATTAGTATTGTTTGTCCTGCTGTCTGTGACCCATCAGGACAGACTTGAGACCCATTTTTGGCTGTTATTTTGGTCATTGTCACCTCAGGCATTCATAAATGACGTCAATCAATCATTACTAAACCTCATTTCTGATTAAAACACTATTTATATCTGTTTAATCCTGATTATATGTCCAGAACAATACGGCGATTCACAAAAAAAAGGCAGTTGATGTGAAGAGAAGGTGATGAATGGGTTTGATTCATTTGAAAGTGTTTTCCGGAATCAGCGTGTGTGTGTGTGTGTGTGTGTGTGTGTGTGTGTGTGTGTGAACACTTTCAGGATTCTCTTCAGACTGTACACCTCATGATCTTCAGATGCGTTAGTGTTGTTCAGGGTGATTGATAATAATGGTGTTTAATGAGCAGTAATGGGGTCAATGTAATAATATGTGCTGAACTCCGTCAGGCGTTCGTTAGCTCTGATTATAATCAGCACGACTCACTGATGCTTATGCGCTGATCACAAACACTGCGCTGCTCTTCTCAAGCATCATAATAATAATAATAATAATAATATGTTTTATATAAGTATTTAATAATAATAATAATAATACATTTTATATATTTTTTAATAATAATAATGATAACATGTTTTACGCATGCCCAGGGCAGGTGGTGTGAAGTAACGAATTACAAATACTTTTACGTTTTTGTTGTTGTTGTGGATGTCCCAATTGGAGAGGTGCAATTTTCAGAGAAACATTCATGTTACTTATTTTGGTTGCATTTGTGAGTGAATAAAAATGTGACTGGTTGTGTAAAATAGGCACATAATATCGTAATATCGATATATTGATTAATATACCCCTGAAACTAATCTAATAATAATCAGATCGCTGAGTTTTTATGAGATATCGGCAAGTATTTAATAATAATAGTAATAATAATAATAATATAAATTAAATAAGTATTTACATAGCACCTTTCTATAACTCAGTGTCACTTTACAGAAACAGAGGAATCATACATAGAGAAAATGTCCATATACACTGTATAGCATCTGAATATAATGTGTGTGGCTTATTAAATAAAATAACTGCATTGCTTATTGTTTTAAAACATTATTGTTTGAATGTAAACTCAAGTCATGATTGTGACAGTTGAACTAGTAGAAGTAGTAAACTAGTAATCTTGTCTGTGAATCTGCGCTGTGTTTTCATGTCAGCAGCTGTTATGCTGGTTTCTGAAAGCAGAACCGGAGACGGAGTCGAGGCGTGTTTTGCCATCATCTACCTGTGCCACTTTCTGTTGACCTGCCTTCTGCTGGACAGCCTGGTGCATTCTGGGAAGGATGGGTCATGCTCTAGAGTCATCAGTATCTGCACAGCATGTGAGTGGAAAAACACAAGCCAAACGTCTCCAGTAAAAATAAGTTACCCGAAGCAAGACTCAATCTGGAGATCTAGAATGCAGAGATTCTGAAATAAATCAAAGATAAGAGGAATCTGGCCTGGAGGGAGATTCATATGAACATCCTCAGCGTCTCTGTCTTGTTTTCCAGAAAATATCTGCCCAATGGGCTCAGAAAACAAGATTATTCTTCTGATCCCACTGGCAGATATTTGTTCTTGTTTTCAGCAAAAACTCACTTCATTTTTATGCATTTTTCAGAAAACAAGACTTAATATCTTCAGTCATTTTGATCCATCTATCAATTTTTTACAGTTTCAATGAAACTGTATACTGTTGTTACCATTATTTTCCTTACATTTCTATGTATTTTATTCAGTTCGTTTACTTTCGTATTTCACACTGGTGAATATTTGTTGAGTGAAAAAAAGTTGAATTACATTCAACTGTTTTATCAGTACTATTGGATTTTATTTGTTCACTGAAATAATTATAATAATAAAAAAAAAATATTAGATTAAAAACAGTGATATTTTAGTTTAATTGATATACTATTATACAAATTAGTAAAGTATCTTAGAAGACAGATTAATGATGATTTGGAGCAGTCTGTGATGCCGTCAGATGCGAATGGAGCCCGTTTGAGGTGGTTTTGAACTGAAGCTGGTTGCAGTTGTTTATTTTATCTTTTTTTTTTTTTTTTTTTGTGCAGTCAGCAGCAGCCATGAGGCGTACGCCTGGAGCAAACTGGCACAGCTTCTGTTCACCTCCCACCTGCACTGTGCACCAGAGCCGAGCGGATCAGCGGTGACGGCTGACCCGGGCCTGGTGGACACGGGACTGTACGGCCGCCTCGCCAGACTCGCACACAGACCCGTCGCCCGGCTCTTCTTCAAGGTCAGCTTTCATTATAAGGGATTCCTATGAAAACAAGTCAACACTGCAGTAAAATGATGTTCTTCCTCAGTGTTTCTGTCTTGTTTTCCAGTACAAATATCTAAACATTTTTAAATCAAGATACATTTACTGGAGAAGAGAAATATATTTTCCGAAAAAAAAACAAAAAAACAACAACGACAAAAAAAGTTTATGCATAAAATAAAAAATACATACACTCTAAAAAATGCTGGGTTAAAAACAACCCAAGTTGGGTTGAAAATGGACAAACCCAGTGACTGTGTTGCTTTAACTCAGCGATTGGGTTAAATGTTTGCCCAACCTGCTGGGTAGTTTTATTTAACTCAACTATTGTTTAAAAATTACTACATGGCTTACTTAAAATGAACCCAAAATTAAAAATCAGACACATAATTACTAGAGGCAACAATAATAATAATTAAAAGGTGAACATTTATTAATTAGCAATTTAATAAATGTTTATTGTTTAATTATTATTCATTAAACTTATTAATAAATGTTCATTTATTAAACATATTAATAAATATTCATTTGGGTTCATTTTAAGCAACAATACAGTAATTTCTAAACAATAGTTGGGTTAAATAAAACTACCCAGCAGATTGGGTCAAACATTTAACCCAACCGCTGGGTTAAAACAACCCAATCACTGGGTTAAAACAAACAAATTGCTGGGTTGTCCATTTTTTCAACCCAACCTGGTTGTTTTTCATTTTTTAGAGTATATATCTGCCAATTTGGTCAGAAAAATAAACTTAATTCAAAGGGAAAACAAGATTATTTTTCTTAACCCAATGGCAGATTTTAATTTTATTACTAACTTTAAAATCTTTATATATCTCCTTATATATATATATATATATATAAAAGATTGCCAGGAAAAAACAGATGCTGCATCAATTGTGTTAAATATTTTTCATGCTTTAAACTGAAAAAAAAAAAATTAATCACAATTTTGACAATTTTGTTAATTTTGACAGCCCTAATATACAGTATTGGAGAAAATTTTTGTCTCAGTCTTGAAAATAATGCCACAAAACAAAAATATTAACGCTATTAAAACAGGCTTAAGAAAAATGTAATTACTTTTCTTTTCTATTCTAATGTGAAATATGACTTCCACATTTTCTTGACAGGTTTCATGTGATTCACCCAGTGACTCAGCTGGGAATTATGATATTATGGATGACTGAAGCTTCTAAATAAATAATGTGCATGTATGACGTGGAGGTGATAAATTGTGTATTGATTACAGCAACCACACAAAACCTTCTCATGTTCTCCTTTTAATTAAACGGGATGTTTCTTCCTAAAGCCCCTCAGGGAGTCGCGCTCCTCAAAACCACCATCTTGGCTTTGTGTCGTGTTCGTGTTTCAACAATGATCCTTTTGAGGAAACGCAGAAGGATCTAACCGTTTCTCTCATTTTCCCCAGCTGATTAGATCATCCTGAAAAGGATGCAATGAATTCATTGAATCATTTCCAGGAGCTCCGTATGTGTTTATAAGGCTTCTCTACCAGAGGAAGCGCTCATGTGTGTCTTCACTTAAAGATTCATGCTTATTTGTTGCATATCTAAAATGTTTTTGCCGCTGGCAGACGTTATTGTTTGACAACGCTGATTCAAGGAGGCATTTCTTTTGTATGATTAATCATTTAGGGCACTTCCTTTAGCAAATGACCTTTGGGAAGCGTTTGCCCTCCGAGCGCACTGCAGCATTAATCATGCGTCCATTCGATTGCAGAGCAACTTTAAACCATGTGCAGATCATTTAATGCCAATGTTCATCTACCTTTATTGTGTAAAGCTTATCTGATGTATTGAGATGTATTAAAAACATTATATTAGTATGAGTTTTTCTATGATATGTCTTATCTAGTACTACCCGTTTGGTGGATTGATGAAAAATATAGGTCAAATTTCACTCTTAAATCAAAGTAAATAAAATTTTGCATTACAAAATTGGCAACACTTTCATTGATTAACATCAACTAACAATGAACAATACAGCATTTATTAATCTTAATATAAATCTCTACTTTTATGAATGCATTTTTCAGACTAAAATTTGTATCTGTTCATATTATTTAATGCACTGTGAACATTAACACAGATTAATAAACGTTGTAAAAACATATTGCTCAATTTTACAAGTGCTATATAGTTTTACCACAACATGAGATCACACTGTATTGCAGAAATCAGTTAAATGATTGATTAAAAAAAAAAAACATGAGCAGAAAGCAGTAAAGTACACTGACAAACACAGATATGAGCAATCAGCGTATGAATCTCAACAATGGCGACAACAAAATATTCACACGATCAGATCAACTCTAGACATCACAAAAAGCTACTAAAAGACAGAACAAAAACACAGCAAAAAATAAAAGCAAAATAGAATTAAAGAAAATAATAGGACAATTCAGCTGCATCATTTATTCATGCCGTGATGCATGCTGGGAGTTTTGTACTATTGTTCCCAGCATGCACTGTGGCATGACACTATTGTCACCATTGTTGAGATTCATGTGCTGATTCTTGATGTCTTTGTGTGTCATCTTAGGGTTTTTTTTTTTTTTTTTTTTTTAAATCTTTTGATTGGTTTTGTTTTATTATAACATTTCAATGATGATCTCTATCAGTTTAATTTTGATTTCAATAGCAGTCAGTTTTGGTTTGTTATGAGAGTTCAATGATGTTTCTTTACGAGATCTCAATGATTGTTTTATTCTGTTACGAGATTTCAATCACAGTTGATTTTATTAGGTTATGAGATTTCAATGACGTTGTTTTTGTTCTGTTACGAGATTTCAATGACGGTCAGTATTATTGACGGTCGGTTTTATTTGGTTACGAGATTTCAACGACGGTCGGTTTTATTCTGTTACGAGATTTCAATGGTGGTCGATTTTGTTCCATTACGAGATTTCAATGATGGACATTTTTTTTTTCGGTTACGAAATTTCAATGACGGTTGTTTTTATTCGGTTATGAGATTTCAATGATAGTTGTTTTTGTTCTGTTACGAGATTTCAATGACGGTCGGTTTTATTTGGTTACGAGATTTCAACGACAGTCGGTTTTCTTGACGGCCGATTTTATTCGGTTACGAGATTTCAGTGACGATTGGTTTTATTCGGTTATGAGATTTCAATGACGGTTGTTTTTGTTCTGTTACGAGATTTCAACAATGGTCGGTTTTATTCAGTTACGAGATTTCAATGGCGATCAGTTTTATTCGGTTATGAGATTTCAATGACGGTTGTTTTATTCAGTTACAAGATTTCAATGGCGGTCGGTTTTATTCGGTTATGAGATTTCAATGACGGTCGGTTTTATTGACAGTCGGTTTTATTCTGTTATGAGATTTCATTGACGTCTGTTTTATTCAGTTACGAGATTTCAATGACGGTCGGTTTTATTCAGTTACGATATTTCAATGACAGTCGGTTTTATTTGGTTACGAGATTTCAATGACGGTCGGTTTTATTAAAGAGGTCATGAACTGTGTTGTTTTATTGTTTAATAATGTTTCCTGGGGTGCACTTATAATGTTAGAATGGTTTTTACATCCAAAATTGTCATCATTTAGAAATAAAAGGTATTTTTTCTACCCTGATTTTTTCCACCCTGATTTGAACGCTCTGTTTTAAGGGGCGTGTCTGCTGTGAGACTTCAGTGTAAACGCCCACTGCTGTGAATGGCTGACATCTTTCCATTTGAAATAGCCAAGTATTACTGTCTCTTTTACTGCGTTTTTACTATTACAACACTCAAGGTTAACTAATCGTGAAAAGTGCTGCATTACATTACAGAAAAGAAGAAAAAAATATTTTATGTATTTAGAATGAAAACAAGACAAAAACACTAAACAACAAGAGCATTTTTTGCAGTGTAATACATTCACATTACAAACCTTGTGTTACTTCAACATGAGATCATGACATACTATATTGCAAAAAAAAACACACAAAAACTACTCTAAGATGATGCACAAAGACATCAAGAATCAGCACATGAATCTCAACAATGGTGACAATCATAAGTGTCATGCCACTTTTTGTGGCATGACACAAAAAGACTTTTTGTTGATCTGAGTTGATCTGATCATCTGAATATTTTGTTGTCACCATTCATACGCTAATTGCTCACATCTGTGTTTGTCATTGTAGTTTATTATTTTCTGCTCATGGTTTTATTTTCAGTTTTCTAACTGATTTCTGCAATGCAGTGTGATCTCATATTGCAGTAAAACAGTGATTGTAGTTTAAGTGTATTAATGGCAAAACACTATTATATTCAAATAACATCAGTGATTCAGGCTATTTCACAATGATTATACTGTAAATCCATCAATAGCTAAAAATCATCATCTGATCTCATTTCAGCTTTTTTGCTACAGCAAATGTGTTTTACAAACACACTGTCTCAGCAGCCATGCAGAGAAGACAAACTTATAAGATTTAAGAGCCCAACTAATGGGAACACCGATCACCATTATGGCGACTTCAAATGAAACAAACGTGAGTGTTAAACTTCTGTTAATTCTCAAGAACTTCTGTAGATGAATGATACAAACAAAGTCAATCTGGTTAGTATGTGAAGCTGTAATGCTGTTTGTGGAGTTGTTTAATCCTCCCCTGCTGAGACCTGGAGAGATTTAATGTCTTTTATCTTCAGTTGATTTCATCTAAGGCTGAAATCAGTTGTAGCTCTTGTATTTCTGTTCTCTTCTTTCCTTTAGTGATTCTGCTTCTTAACAGGCTTGTTAAATCTGAGATGATTCTATAAATAAGATATACAAATTGTGTGCCTCAGATAAGGTCCAGTTCTGGTTTATTTCTTTGTTCGTGGCTGACATGTGGCATTGCTATGGCCTGCTTGTGGCTCAGATCTGGTAAACAGGAGCGGTCCGCCCAAGTGTCATCATGTGGCCCAGATCATCATACCATGCATGGCAGATGTGGGCCGGATTTGGGCCGGCACAAAGTTGCTATCTGGGAAGTGTCATTTGGAACTCGTTTAAAGAGATATTTTTATTAAAAATATATGTTGATAAGCAAACACTTAAACACCATTTTAGGTAGCCTATATAAAGGGATGGATTGTGTGTGTGTCAGAGAGAGTCTGGTGGTCACTCCAATATTACAATGATATAAATAATTTAATGAATAATGCCTATTTTACTACTCTTTAAACCAATAAATAAAAATGTTTAAGGCACAGTAGCCCCACGTATGTAAATGATAACAGTGCAACACTTCGCTATGAAACACAAAACCCAAATGCATGTTATTTGAAACCCAAACAAACAGCACATGCAGAGAATGAGTTGGTGCGGAGCGGTATTTTGCCGGTTAATCAACATGCTGAGGTTTTTTTAAAATCGAGAACTCAAATTTAACAGAGGAATCGTGATGGCCCTTGTCATAATACATTTATTGTTTTTGTATTTAAAGCAAGTTATATAAATACTATTGAAAATTGATATATAACCTCTTAAAATTCAAATTTAACAGACATGAGTAGGAATAAAATTCTGGGTGTGTAATTCAGAACCATGCTGGTCTTTCCATGTATTATTGTGCAGTAGAATAATGAACGATTGAAACATTACTAAATGTTTTGCATAAGCATCACACATTACACTAATGCATGTGCCGTATGAAACTGTTGAGGATCATTTGCCATTTCATGTCTCTAAGCCAAACTGATCCCTATTTCCTCGTCCTTCATATGTCCTTCCATCTTGGATTGTGCCGGTCTGTTTAATAAGAAATAATAATTGGTGTGAGTCAGAAGTAGGACACCTCGCAGCTTTATTTTTTAAAAGGAAGAGCTTCTGTGTGTTGAATACCAAATATTGCTTCTATTGTCCATATGCTGCAGTTGAAATCTCACCAAACTGAATCATTTATATTGAGTTTGAGCCCAAGTTCATGGATGTGGAACAGCAGATGCCTGATATTTTCCATTCCATGGTTAAAAATGTCATTACTTTTTTTGCACAGACTGAGGTTATTATAGAAAACTAAAACCATAAAAAACTTGTTTATATATATATATATATATATATATATATATACACACACACACACACACACACACACACACACACTCACGTTAAAAAGGACAAAAACACATGACAAAATTACTAAAACTTTAACTAAATCTAAAATGAAAATGGAAAATAATAAAATAAAAAATGATTCAATGTATTAATAAAAACTATAATAGTATCTCACTGATACTAAAATAACACACAGGCCTTCAGTCTGTCATTTTCACAAACAAAATATTAAAATAATTACAAAATAAATAAGAATGTTCCCAATAATAATAATCATATCCAAATGAATTTTTTTAAAGTCATTAATTCATGAATGTAGGAAATGTACTATTATTTGCAATAATGCTAAAATAATAATAATAATTATTATTATAATTTTTATTATCTTATAATTATTTTTAGTATAATATTTATATTATAAATATAGGGTTTAATATTACTAAGCCCATGTAAGAATAAGAATAATAATGGTTTATTATTATTAAAAAGGGCAACTTTATTATTATTAAACCATGTGTGAATAATAATAATAAAATATTATGATTATTATTATAATAAAAGGCACATTTATTGTTATGAACCCATGTGAATAATAAATTATTATTAAATTTAATAAATGGCAATTTTATTATTAACCCCATGTGTGAATGATAATAATAATAATGAAATATTAGTATTATAAAAGGCCAATTTATTATGATGAGCCCATGTGTGAATAATAATAACAATAACAATAAATAATAATAATAATATATTTATATTCTCTTATGTGGTAAACAGTCATAATGCAGCATGAGACTGATGAAGGTCATGTTTCATCTCCAGACTCCAGCTGAAGGTGCCGCTGCTGCTGTTTCTCCAGAGCTGGAAGGAGTTGGTGGATGTGTCGTGTCTGAAGGTCATCAGATTCGGTCCTCAGCAGCTTCTCTCCATCAAGATCTTCAGGCTGGACTCTGGAGAAAGACCTGCGATCTGCTGCGCCTCCGGGACTCGCTGTTTCTCTCATATGACACACAATGTGGTCGCTTCACTTTTGTAAACTGGTTCAACTGAAGGTGGAAGCTGCTCAGATGCCGTCACAAATGAACCATTCATTACACTCTGAGTCAGTCGATTCCTTCCAAGTGTTGACAATCTCATACCGAAGAACTGTGACTAATGAAGAGTCACGTCATGATTATTTGTTGTTCTTCTGAAGGGCTCGACGCTCTTGGAAGGATCGCTGTGAACGTCCTTCCCACACTGTGAGTGTGTTTCTGTCATTGCTTCCGATTTAATCTGCTGCAACTGTGTCCGGAGCGTCCCACACTCTTAGAAGGAAAGGTTCAGTGAGTTTTATATAGAACTCTAGGGTTCTTTAATCAGTTTTAAAGAACACTTTATGCCAGAAAGGTTCTATATAAGGAGAAATGTCTTAAACGATTGCATAATACTGTAACACTTTACTTAAAGCCTTTATGTATAATGCATTATAAAAGTATTTATAATGCATTATATCTTTACATAAATATTTGTATTTACTATGGGTGTGACAAGATTTCATGAGATTAAAATATGACGAGATATGAAAATCTGTCATGACGAAGTGTGAAGGTGAAATTAGGATAGAATATGCCACCGCTACGTTTACATTACGCCTCCACTGTCATTTTGCTTTTTAGTTTAATTCATTTGAATAACGGTCGCTTCAATCCCATCCAGCTCCTCCAACACGAGCTGCAGCTCTGTACGTAGTGCAGCAGGAATCAGAGTTCACTGATCACGTGACGAGAGTGACGAGATGACTGACAAGACCATGGCAGAGGATTCGTTGCACAACAGAGCCTGAAGCGTCGGACAAATGACTTATCTTGTGGAATGCGTGCTCAGCACTGCCGCTCCCTATTCACAGAGTACATGCGATTGCAAAATCAAAAGTAAAACGCGCATTCAAATGCCCGCATTTTGAAAGTGGCACCCTGATGCATTATACTTTCTAAAGGTAATATAATGCATAATAACTGTGGTTACAGTTAGTCATGAGATCATACAATGCATAATAAGGTGCATTACAAGACATAATTAATGCATTAAAAATAGTTTTATAATGCATGAAAGGCTTTAATTAAAATGTTACCACTAAATCCATAAGATGATCCCACACTCTTAAACATGAAGGTTGCAAAAAGGGGGTTTTGATAGATGAAATAGAAGAACCATTTTTATATCCACAAAGAACGTTTCACTGAACAGTTCTTAAAAATTCTTAGTTCTTTTGATAATCTCAAAAACCTTTTTCCACTTAAAGAACCTTTTGTGCAATGGAAAGTTTCCAGGGATGGAACCATCGATGCCAATAAAGAACCTTTATTTTTCGGAGTGCGTGATGGGAACCCTTATATGAAACGCCTGACGGAACCTTTTAAGGTTCTAAATAGAACCTTTTCTTCTAAGAGTGCTTCTGATGTTTGTCATTTGTTTAAGTTCTCATCTGGATCAGTCACTGTAGTTTTTTTCTGTTCACATAAACTCAAGATGTTTCCAGTGACGAGCAGAAAGAGTCTGTTTTTGTACTGCCACTTAATTAACCAATACGACCTAAACCTCTATTCATCATCACAATCGACTCGTTTACTTACATACATGGTCTTATTGTGAATGATTCATCATTCAGGTTCTCTCAAGTAAATGTTTGTCTTAGTAATCTTTCATCAAAAAGTAATAACTCGCCTCTAAACCGTCTTTCGTTGTGGTTTAATTAAAACAGCATCTCATTTAGACTTTAATCACTGTACTTCACAACCTTGTGTGCTTTTATAAAACGCCAATGTGATCAAATGCACCAATGTTCAGTTGATAGTTATTAATATTAATAATTGGAGTAATCAGTTCTTCCACCAAGTACTGTAGTTTATTACTGCGACTACAGAAACTTGCATTAAAACATCTGCATTTGACTGACAACCCATTCAACAGGCTCATCCAATCAGGATTCAGGATTCGTTTTAATAACAGCTTAAAGATGAAAACATTCTTTTCACCACGTTTTCATGTTCAGAACAGCTTATTCTTTTATGAAAGTCCCTTCATATTTATAGAAAGAAAGGTATGATTTTCTGTGAATCATATCAAAGAATATGAAGCTGTGATTAGTGAAGCTGCATTATTGACGATCTCGTCTTCAATCCAAGAGACGAATCCTTCGAATAATCCATGATGTCTGTACAAATGCTTCATTTCATTGAGAAAGACGAGATGAGAATGACTGTGAAACGCAGAAGCTGTTAAGCACATATCCAAAGGATTTTTATTGTATTACACACATGATCTTCAGTGGCGTCAAAAAGAAATGTACAGCTTTTTATAATGGTGCAGGATGCAAAGTTATATTTCTCACTGAAAATTATGAGGATTTTGTGTCCTTCCAAGCCCAAGCTCATTCTGTCTCAGTGTCGATGTTTGTATGAAAATCTAAGAAACTGAAAGAAACCAGGTGAATCTCGGAAGCTAAATATTCTTTCATAAATTTGCCTAAAATAATAATAATGAATCAGCGTGCTGTAGACTCATTGTGTTGTATGAATGTTTTTTTAAGAATCCATGCTTTAAATATTAACTCTTTGATTCAGGCCTTGTGTGTGATATTAATGTAGGTGTTATTGAATATTCTGTACCGATGATGTCAGTGTCACGTGTGTCGTGTTCACGTTTCATTTGTTCATGAAGTGCTGAAGTCATGAGGTTTATGTTCACGTTTCAGAAACTGTTAAGATTAAAACAACTTGCACTAAACAATAAGAGGTTTAAAAATCTAAATGCTTCTGAAATGCACTTTAGCAAATATGATTTTGAATGCAGGTGACAATGTGAAATTGCACAGGTTAATCTCACAATCCAGATCATATTTAATCCAAAAAAGAAAAAAAAAGAAAGAAAAGTGAATCAATTGAAGCCTATTTTTGGAACTATGATTATTATTATATATTTTATTACTTTTTTTGTTTTTACCATATATATATATATATATATATATATATATATATATATATATATATATATATATATAACGTGTGTGTGTGTATATATATATATATATATATATACTTAAGCACATTTTCTTGGATTGTAAAGCATTTAAACCTCATAATGGTATTTGTTTTGCTGTCTTTAATAATGAAAAATACTTTTTGCATTACAGTAAATGGTACAGGGAAATGTGCTTCATTAAAATATCTTAAAGCAGAATTCATTTTTTTATATTCCCTTTTCTTTGGATTTTGCCATGTTTTTTTGTGAGATTCACCTGTACACTTTCTTCATGTACTTGACATTTGCTGTTATTAAAATGAGTTCATGCAGAATGGAAGAAAGACATGAATTGAAATCATAAAATCCATGTGATTTGTAGGTTTTATGTTCACCATTTCCTGCAATAAAACAGCATGGGGTATGAAATCTAACTGTTCAGTGTTTAAACATCAAATGCATAATTTTATGGATCCATATGTGACTTTCTGGAATATTTTACCAAAGCTAACAAATATGAGACTCACAACATTTTACTCTAAATAAACCTTTATAAGAATTATGCATCGTCTCTGAATTATGGCATAAACAAATTTATGTTGTCACTGCGACTATGAACATGTTCAATGTTTTTCTTACATAAGTCATTTAATGTGCTTTGTTTTGTATACTTCAGTCATTATTACCCATGAGCCTCTTTCTCTGAGCCAATTCACATGCAATAACTGGTAAATATGCCAACACTTGTTGTTGTTTTTTCTCTGTGATGAAAAAGTGAAGCCTCAATCATCCTGTCTGAATATTCCATATAAACATTTGCAATAATATTAATAAAGACACGTACTGTTTCTTTAAGAAGCTTGTCCTCTTTATATTTGTTGCCGCCTCGAGGCTTCAGACGCTCAATCGGTGATACTGAACCAAACTCAGCATTTTATCAGCCGTCTATTTTGGGAAGACTATTGAACCTGCTACACTCGAGCGAGTTTATCATGTTTCCAACTGCAGAAACTGCTGAAAATAACATTTGACTTGATCTACACAAACAGTGTGTGATGGAGACACGCATCTGCATGGGAGTAATGAAGCAGTGACGCTTGTAACGCAAAGTTGAAATGTTCAGTTGCCCAGAGAGAAAAAACAGGAAAAGATTTTGTCATTAATTACTCAACCTCATGTTGTTCCAAACCTGTAAGGCTTTCGTTCGTCTTTGGAACACAAATGAAGATATTATAAATGAAATCTGAGATATTTATGTCCCTCCATTGACAGCTACGCAACTAACACTTTGACTACTTTGAAAGTCATGCATATGAATTGAACGGTTTAGTCCTAATTTTGCTGAGGAAGCTCAAACGTGCTGCGTAACACGAGAATGAACCTCATTGGCTCTTGCGGAAACTCAAACGTGCTGCGTAACACGAGAATGAACCTCATTGGTTCTTGCTGAAGCTCAAACGTGATGCGTAACACGAGAATGAACCTCATTGGTTTTTGTGAAGCTCAAACGTGCTGCGTAACATGAGAATGAACCTCATTGGCTCTTGCGGAAGCTCAAACGTGCTGCGTAACACGAGAATGAACCTCATTGGTTCTTGCGGAAGCTCAAACGTGCTGCGTAACACGAGAATGAACCTCATTGGCTCTTGCGGAAGCTCAAACGTGCTGCGTAACACGAGAATGAACCTCATTGGTTCTTGCTGAAGCTCAAACGTGCTGCGTAACACGAGAATGAACCTCATTGGTTCTTGTGAAGCTCAAACGTGCTGCGTAACACGAGAATGAACCTCATTGGTTCTTGAGGAAGTTCAAATGTACTGCGTAACACGAGAATGAACCTCATTGGTTCTTGAGAAGCTCAAACGTGATGCGTAACACGAGAATGAACCTCATTGGTTCTTGTGAAGCTCAAACGTGCTGCGTAACACGAGAATGAACCTCATTGGTTCTTGTGAAGCTCAAATGTACTGCGTAACACGAGAATGAACCTCATTGGTTCTTGCTGAAGCTCGAACGTGCTGCGTAACACGAGAATGAACCTCATTGGTTCTTGTGGAGCTCAAACGTGCTGCGTAACACGAGAATGAACCTCATTGGTTCTTGTGAAGCTCAAACGTGCTGCGTAACACGAGAATGAACCTCATTGGTTCTTGCTGAAGCTCAAACGTGCTGCGTAACACGAGAATGAACCTCATTGGTTCTTGTGAAGCTCAAACGTGCTGCGTAACACGAGAATGAACCTCATTGGTTCTTGTGGAGCTCAAACGTGCTGCGTAACACGAGAATGAACCTCATTGGTTCTTGTGAAGCTCAAACGTGCTGCGTAACACGAGAATGAACCTCATTGGTTCTTGCTGAAGCTCAAACGTGATGCGTAACACGAGAATGAACCTCATTGGTTTTTGTGAAGCTCAAACGTGCTGCGTAACATGAGAATGAACCTCATTGGCTCTTGCGGAAGCTCAAACGTGCTGCGTAACACGAGAATGAACCTCATTGGTTCTTGCGGAAGCTCAAACGTGCTGCGTAACACGAGAATGAACCTCATTGGCTCTTGCGGAAGCTCAAACGTGCTGCGTAACACGAGAATGAACCTCATTGGTTCTTGCTGAAGCTCAAACGTGCTGCGTAACACGAGAATGAACCTCAATGGTTCTTGTGAAGCTCAAACGTGATGCGTAACACGAGAATGAACCTCATTGGTTCTTGTGAAGCTCAAACGTGCTGCGTAACACGAGAATGAACCTCATTGGTTCTTGAGGGAGTTCAAATGTACTGCGTAACACGAGAATGAACCTCATTGGTTCTTGTGAAGCTCAAACGTGATGCGTAACACGAGAATGAACCTCATTGGTTCTTGTGAAGCTCAAACGTGCTGCGTAACACGAGAATGAACCTCATTGGTTCTTGTGAAGCTCAAATGTACTGCGTAACACGAGAATGAACCTCATTGGTTCTTGAGGAAGCTCAAACGTGATGCGTAACACGAGAATGAACCTCATTGGTTCTTGTGAAGCTCAAACGTGCTGCGTAACACGAGAATGAACCTCATTGGTTCTTGTGAAGCTCAAACGTGCTGCGTAACACGAGAATGAACCTCATTGGTTCTTGCTGAAGCTCGAACGTGCTGCGTAACACGAGAATGAACCTCATTGGTTCTTGTGGAGCTCAAACGTGCTGCGTAACACGAGAATGAACCTCATTGGTTCTTGTGAAGCTCAAACGTGCTGCGTAACACGAGAATGAACCTCATTGGTTCTTGCTGAAGCTCAAACGTGCTGCGTAACACGAGAATGAACCTCATTGGTTCTTGTGAAGCTCAAACGTGCTGCGTAACACGAGAATGAACCTCATTGGTTCTTGTGAAGCTCAAACGTGCTGCGTAACACGAGAATGAACCTCATTGGTTCTTGCTGAAGCTCAAACGTGCTGCGTAACACGAGAATGAACCTCATTGGTTCTTGTGAAGCTCAAACGTGCTGCGTAACACGAGAATGAACCTCATTGGTTCTTGCTGAAGCTCAAACGTGCTGCGTAACACGAGAATGAACCTCATTGGTTCTTGTGGAGCTCAAACGTGCTGCGTAACACGAGAATGAACCTCATTGGTTCTTGTGAAGCTCAAACGTGCTGCGTAACACGAGAATGAACCTCATTGGTTCTTGTGAAGCTCAAACGTGCTGCGTAACACGAGAATGAACCTCATTGGTTCTTGTGAAGCTCAAACGTGCTGCGTAACACGAGAATGAACCTCATTGGTTCTTGCTGAAGCTCAAACGTGCTGGTAACACGAGAATGAACCTCATTGGTTCTTGCTGAAGCTCAAACGTGCTGCGTAACACGAGAATGAACCTCATTGGTTCTTGTGAAGCTCAAACGTGCTGCGTAACACGAGAATGAACCTCATTGGTTCTTGCTGAAGCTCAAACGTGCTGCGTAACACGAGAATGAACCTCATTGGTTCTTGAGGAAGCTCAAACGTGCTGCGTAACATGAGAATGAACCTCATTGGTTCTTGTAGAAGCTCAAACGTGCTGCGTAACACGAGAATGAACCTCATTGGTTCTTGCTGAAGCTCAAACGTGCTGCGTAACACGAGAATGAACCTCATTGGTTCTTGCTGAAGCTCAAACGTGCTGCGTAACACGAGAATGAACCTCATTGGTTCTTGCTGAAGCTCAAACGTGCTGCGTAACACGAGAATGAACCTCATTGGTTCTTGCTGAAGCTCAAATGTGCTGCGTAACACGAGAATGAACCTCATTGGTTCTTGTAGAAGCTCAAACGTGCTGCGTAACACGAGAATGAACCTCATTGGTTCTTGCTGAAGCTCAAACGTGCTGCGTAACACGAGAATGAACCTCATTGGTTCTTGCTGAAGCTCAAACGTGCTGCGTAACACGAGAATGAACCTCATTGGTTCTGGAGAAAGCTCAAACGTGCTGCGTAACATGAGAATGAACCTCATTGGTTCTTGCTGAAGCTCAAACGTGCTGCGTAACACGAGAATGAACCTCATTGGTTCTTGTAGAAGCTCAAACGTGCTGCGTAACATGAGAATGAACCTCATTGGTTCTTGCTGAAGCTCAAACGTGCTGCGTAACATGAGAATGAACCTCATTGGTTCTTGCGGAAGCTCAAACGTGCTGCGTAACACGAGAATGAACCTCATTGGTTCTTGCTGAAGCTCATTTTTGGAGATTGACTATATAAATCATCATCAACATTCTGACTAACAACATTTATGTTTCACAGGAGAAACAAAGACATACAGGTTTGTAATTTCTTTTTAGTTAGTATATTGTTTTTACTACATTGGTCTGAACTATGGCTTTAAGTCCAAAAGGTCTTGCTTTTTCTCTAAATAAGATATATTGGGGTGTGGTTGATCATTCTGACAGCGTTTGCAGGCCTCGGGCTGATGCCGTGAGCCGCTGAAGTGCCTGTAAATGTCATTCCTGTGACCTCCAGGCTTCGGCGTGTCACAGATTCACTCTCTGTGTGTGTTTTTGGTTGCAGGTCGACGCCGACGGCTCACTGTGTCTGTCTGACGTTATTTATGTCTCATGCTGTGAGAGACTGTCTGATGTTTCATCCAAAACTCAGATGATGATGACTGGAAGACAGAATATCGCTCAGTTTCTCTAAAAGCAATTCGCTGTTGTTTTGCTTTTACAGGTTAAATATATGGGTGCGATCAAACCGATCCGAATTAAATTTGATACTATTTACCAAAAGTCACGCAATGAAAAACAAAAAATGTGGTAAAAACATTAAACCTTTACATATGAGCCTATTCAAGATTGAGATGTAGAATTCATAAACTGTTTTTGCTTCAGTTTTCTGGTCACCATCACTAATCTGAAGATTCATTTGCTGAAATAATAATGAGAAACACAGAAGAACGTCAAACGTGTTCAGCTGACTAGAAGCTTCCCGTTTAGTATTCAGACACACTGAATGAGGGTTTTCACACAGGCAGGTTAATTACAGTCGTAATCAAGCATGCAATAAATGCAGCATGAGCATCAGCGCATGACTAATGGAGTTCAGATGAATGTCACACAATATGATCTGACTGAATGGATTTCTGTGATTCTTTAACTCAGGCACATGCAGATCATCTTTAGCTGTTATTACCTGCAGTGATGACTGGTTCAAGTAAAGCCGTCATGTCTGTATGGTCAAATGTTTGGAATAATTCAGATTTATTTAAAATAAAAAATGCAGTAAAAATTGCGAAATATTATTAGAATTTAAAACAGCTGTTTTCTATGTGAATATATAGTAAAGTGTAATTTATTCCTGTGATCAAAGCTGAATTTTCAGCATCATTACGCTCATACAGTCTTCAGTGTCACATGATCCTTCAGAAATGAACAGGCCTTTACAGTTCTCCGTATAATAAATGAGAAACAGCTGATAAAACTTCCACACACACACTCCCAGCACGTGTTTTGCGGCTCTATTCGTCATCTTAAAGCATGTGCAGATGTATTTAAGTTGTGGATTATATGTGGATCTCTTCTCAGCGTCAGCCCATCTAAACGCACAGAGGAGCTCATCACATCATCTGCCTGCTGCTGAGTTATGGATATTAGCTCAGTTTCCATCACTGCTATGGAAGCCCATTTCTGCCACATAAGAAAAAAAAAAATCATGCTTTGGTAAATCTTAATTATGACATAAAATGTCATAATTATGACACACCAATTATGAGATTAAAAAGTAGAAATTATGACTGTTATAATTATGACTTTAATTTTCAACATTTGGTCAGTTTCAACTTCAACAAGTCATCGTATGACTTTTTAGTTTTTAAGTAATAATTTTGACTTTTTTTGTCGTAATTTTGACTTTTTAAGCCATAATTTCGGTTTAGTTTGTCAATTTCAACTTTTTTATATGTCATAATTTTGAATTTTTAAGTAATAATTTTGACTTTTTGTGTCATAATTTTCACTTAAAGTTTCACTTTAGTATGTCAATTGCAACTTATGTCGTATCTTTTATAATAATTTTTACTTTATAATTTTGTAATTTTGTCATAATTTAGACTTAAGTCATAATTTCGCTTAGGTATGTCAATTTCATATTTGCATGTCATCATTTCGACTTAAGTCATACATTTTTAAGTAATAATTTTGATTTAGTATGTCAATTTCAAATTTGTATGTCATAATAAAGTTGAATATAGGTTAAACTTAATAGAGTTATGCGATAATATAATTAAATTTGTGCGACAATATAAATCATTCACATTGCACAAAAAAGTCAAAATTATCACATTAAAAAGTCAGTCAAAATTATGACTTAATATCAATTTGGCATTTTGAATAAGTGTCATAATTATGACTTAAATCATAATTTTGACTTTTCATCAATCTTTTCACCAATCATGGCATAATTGACTTATTATGCCATGATTTTGCTGTCATAATTTCAACTTATGTCAATTTCAACTTTAATTGTCATCATTTTGACTTTTTATGTGCATGATTTATATTGTCAGAAAAATGTAACTATATTATCACAAACACTATATATTAAGTTTGACATATATCCAACTTTATCTGCAATGCATACAGTAAACTCACCTAAAGCAATATATATTATAGCAAATCTCGACTGCCTGATTTTTTATTTTGTCACAAAACACAACTATATTATCTCCCAGCTCTATAAATAAAGTTGGATCTATAAGAAAGTTCAGTTTTATTAGTTCATTAGTTTATAAAGTTCATTAATGTCATGATTTCTGTAAAGCTGCTTTGAAACAATGCTTATTGTGAAAAGTGCTTTATAGCTAAATTTTACTTGATATTTGTTTGAGTAAACAATTTTATTTTATTTAGTTTTTTCTGGGTGAATAAACCAGAATCTTACGAAACTACATAATGATGGATGAAAGTCTGTAGATTGACGTTCCTAATGAGTTTGTGCTCCTGTATTCTCCAGATGGAGGTACATTTGTGTCTCAGCTGCTTCAGTCGTGACGTGTCTGGACCTGTGACATGACGATACTAACATCCCAACCACCCGAGGCGTCCACAAGCCACAGCTGAGACACTCCATCAATTGCTCAGCACATCAATTCAATACAAAAGACAAATTCTGTGGAATTGTTCGGTCGGCTCAGAACATGAGGAAAGAGCCTGAAGCGCAGAGACTCGAACAGGAATGTTCCACAAAAAATATCTGCCATCAGCAGTGGCAGTTCTAGTTCTTATAGCATCCTGGGTGAACCACCCCTCAGCCCCACCCTACATAATTTGTCAAAAAAACAAAAAACAAACTACAATGCAGAACACAAACAGCAACCGATTGACACCTTCACACATCCACAATGGAGAACAAATGAAAAGACACACACACACATATAACATAACCCCGTGTTCAGGTTTGACTGTAATGACTGTAAAAAATTGTACTTCAGTACAAAAAAACAATTGCTAAAATATTAAATTGATGTTATAATAATGATATAAATCTAAATGAAAAACTTGAAAATGGTATGTGAGCCATTGACTAATCCTCTGCTGCCATCTAGTGGCTGTAGTTGAAAATTCATGCTATTTTAATTTTAAAAGTGTTTGTTTTCCAGTAGATGGCAGCAAACTATCCTTATTTTATTATTATATTTTTTTTAATTGCTTTTTTCTTATCTATTATTTCAATTTGTGTTGATTTAGAACTTCTGTAAGGTGAAGTAAACCAACCCCGCTCCTCCTTACTTTGAGTGAAAGTACTTCTTCAGGCACACACTCCGAGTCCAAGTGTCGAACAAGTTCACTGGCCCACACCACGGTGACATGATATGTGGCATGTGCAAATAAGAGGTAACAACCCAATCATACATTCCTTTCAAGATGCCGCCCTCCCCATGCCTAAATCCACTGTCATGAGAAATCGAGTTCCCCTCAGGACCCAGGCGGTGATGCTTGATCAAAAGTTATTGTGATGTCTTGACTAATTATTACCTATTTCACTACTGTATGATGTTTATGACATTAAGTGCACAAACAACATGCTTGAAATATAAAATGAATGCCTATGTATTGCATAATAAAACAAACTGGAATCACAACCCTTCCCAAAAAATGATTTTTTTTTTTTTTTAATATATAAGGATAAGGATTGTTGCAACATACTATGCAGTGCAGAGGGTCTCCGAAAGGCAGAATATACTTGTGCTCTGGTTAGTCTTTATTCATCTGATGAATTAAACTCATCATCTACCTGTAGAAAAGCTCTACTTCCTTCTCTGTTTCTCTTTCTTTCTCTTCTTCTCTGGTCAGAGCCGCTGAAATAGTGAATCATTTATTCTCACACACACCTGCTCTATTTCCTCCATTTCATGTGGATCAGGAAGTTCAAGGTTACAGAAACTCTGAATCATTTATAGGCTTCCACAGAACTTAAAGTGTTTGACTTGCTCAAAATAAAAGCCTCAACCTGATGACAATTCTGCTGCTCCCACTGGAGTTATCAGTGTTTTTCCAAGTTCTCCTTGAATTCCCAAGAAGAAATAAAAAGTCAATTGTTGTCATATACGAGAATCGATGAGTCAACAACTGCTGATTCATTTGAAATAATGAAAGGTAAAATGATAAGGTCATGTGACAAAGTATGAAACATTTATTGTTGTTTCACATACTATTTTCCAAATACTAGTCAGTATGCAGTGTATACTAGTACTAGTGAGCTGTTCTCCATCTCAAACACATCCATGCACTTTCTCTGAATCCTTTAAGAAGCGTAAATCCATCCCACCCACATCATTAATCTTTAGGCTGTCATCGGTAACAAAAGAGGGAGTATTTTGGGTCATCTTTATGCAAAAGGATGAGATGTAAGAGCATCAGCCTCGCATTTGAAACGCTCAGGCCGGATGCAATAAATTAACCTTTCGACTGGAGGAGATGCTCTCATCGGAAAGCGTCTCTCACGAGCCTCAGATTATCAGCTAACAGCTGCAGAGAGACACGCGTCCCTAGAAAGACTAACGCTGAAGAGAGGAGTAGAATTAAGAAGTTCCAGAGTATTTTATTTCAGCAATAGAGAGATTCACTAACTGCTGAATGTGTGAATGAACGTGGCCCAAATCTGACCTGAAACATGATTTCAGGACGACAGTGTGAACAAGAAAAATCACTTTTAATACTGTATATGTGGAAGAAATCTGATATTTCTCTGTTTTTTTTTTTAGTACACAGTACATTACAGAAACTACAGTACATGCGTAATTTACCCTTGACAGAAAGGTGCAAATTATACATCAGTGTTATTTTAGTATCATTGATATACTATTATAGCATTTTTCAATATTCAGAAGTAGATTTTATTTTTATATTTTGTTTTCTCTTTAATTTTAGTAATTTTGCCGTGTTTTTGTCTTATATAGTATTGTATTTATATATATATATATATATATATATATATATATATATATATATATATATATATATATATATTTCAAGTAACAAAAATGTTTTTTAATGGTTTTACTTTTACTATTTATTAATTTTAGTTTATTTAGTTTAGTTATTTTAGTACTTACACTTCAACTAAAATTAAAGTGAAAACAGAAAATAAAATCAAACTCAAAATATTAACAAATACTATGCTATTATAGTTCGTGTTAATATTTTGAGTTAGATTTTATTTCTTTTTTAATGATACTAACAGATAGATAGATAGATTTTCTGTTTTCACTTTAATTTTGGTTGAAGATTTAGTAATTTTGCTGTTTTAATTGTCTATATAGTATTTATTTATTTGTTTGTTTATTTCGTTTTAGTACTTCAACTTTATAAGACATTTTGCTTTGCAACTAGTTGAAATAAGTTTAATTTTTAAAATATTTTATTTCATGTAATGAAAATGTTTTTTCTTTAATGGATTTACTTTTAGTTAATGATAATAACCTTGATGATTTCAGAAGTGACACTAGAAAGAACAATTTTTGCTATTATTATTCGAGTACACTGAAAAAAATCTGGTTATTTTGAAACAATCGTATAGTAAATTTCACAAATAATTACAAAGTAACACATTTCAATCAAATGCGAAATTTAAAAGTAGAAAAACTGAAATAGTAATGAAAAATCATCTTTGATAGCATAGAACTGGTAGAATGTAAACAAAACTCCAGTTACAGCACCACAAAGAGTTCTTTATGAAAGACGAGGGATGTCGGATATTAAATCCAGTATCAAATAAAAAGCTCTGTTGTGCTAATAAAGCGTGTCACAAACACCATCACATGTGGCGTTTTACTGGACTCAGTGACTGGACGTCATTCCCCTGCAGACACACAGACATCATCATGACTCTCATGTGATCCAGACACACGTCTGTTATTTCATCCCGCTTCAAAAACACGTCAAAAGCTGCTTGTTTTGTTTCCTTTTTTAAAACGCCTCCTGCAGGAAGGTCATCATTACTCACAGCACTTTTATTCATAATCACCTTTGATTAGAAGTTCAAAAACTTGTCAGGCTATCAATTATGACAAAAATATCTCAAACAATCAAATCAGAAGCACATTCCAACCCTACATAGGCAGCATTTTAAGGGCTGATTATAATGAATAAATTTCACCCAAATTCAAAGGCAGAATCACATGAATCTTTTGTAGTGACTAAAATTAATTGAATTAATTGAAAATTTTAATTATATATATATATATATATATATATATATATATATATATATGTATATATATATATATATAGGGAAGGGCCATACTATAGTGACTTTTAAGATTTTGTCAAACATTCTTATATATGATTTTTCTGATTAAAGGACCTCACAATGTCGTAAATTCCTTATCTTACTATCTTAGTGGGGTCATTTGGACCCCACAGAGTAGTTTAAACAAGGGTGTGTGTGTGTGTGTGTGTGCGCGCTTTCCTTGTCAGACTCACTCATGTCTGAGACTGGTTACAGCTGCTACTCCACACACACACAAACACACACACGCACACACACTTTATATGTACTGAACTACAAATTTGTAATGAAGTTGCAATCTCAAATATTTAAAAGATTCATTAGAAATGACATTAAAGTATATTTTAGTTTACCATAAATGCTTGTCAGTACATTTGACAGTACACTTTAACCATATTTCAAAGATAATATAAATTAATTATGAAATTACATAATGTACTTAAGTGGGTCAAAAAAGCACTCCAAAGCCCTGTTTCCACCTGGTATTAAGATGTGTTTTGGTCAGTCGGATCACAAGTAGACAACACTAAATACAGGTGTAAATGGGGTGTAAAACATTTTGAGCTTGTCCACTTTTGACCACTTCCAGAGGTAGTTGAAAATGAGAAATGAAAATAGCATGAGCTTATTTCATCCATTAGATCGAAAAACGGGAAGTGTATTTACAAATGCTATAATCAGATTTACCCTAACTTTTACATTTTTACAATAAATAAATATTTATTTTATTTTTATACCATTTTTACAAATGAGGATGTCCCCTAAAGGAGGTGTCCGCTACTGTAATTTAATGGATTAATTGACCACAAAATCTAAATTCTGTCATATTTCCCCACCCTGAGTAAATGGTGACACATCTTTGTGGTGAACTGTCCCTTTAAGAGGGTGAATTTAAGGTGAAAGCCTCATATTGTTGTGAGCGGATAAATTATATAATGAGCTTCTGGCGGTTTGTGCTGGTGTTGTTTAGCAGGATGAAACGCTCAGAGGCGGGAGTTTGTGACGAGTGTTTTGTTGACATTTGCTCATCTTTTTTATAGAGTCAAGAAGCAGCAGCCCTTCAGACATTAACACACACACACACACACACACACACACACACACTGTGCTTCAGACTTTCACACATGTCAACAGCTGAACAGGTGTGTACAACAGAACAGTAAACAGACACTTTCCCAGAAGCCTTTGCTGCAGACTCATTTCTCCAGTTCATTTCCTCCACAGAAATTCTTCAGCATATTTAGTTCTGATGTACAAACTAAACCAACCAGCTACAGATGAATCACAATATGGCATCCCATTTGAAGCAACGCACAATTTCTTTAATGAGGCAATGAACTACTCATCCCATGATGCACTGCTAATGGAGTAAATGAACTATTAGTAAGTATAAGAATAAATACAGATATACAGTGTGAGGTTTATCCAAAAATAATGAAACAAACACAATTATATTACCATTTAAAAATTTGAGGTCAGTCAGATTTTAATTTTTTAAAATAAAAAATGAATAATTTTATTCAGCAAGGACGCAATAAATGAATCAACAATTAAAGTAAAGGCATTTTTAATTTTATATTTTTATTCAGCAAGGATGCATTAAATTGATCAAAAATGACATTTTTGAGACATTTATAATATTACAAAAGATTCTATTTCAAAAAATGCTGTTCTTTTGAACTTTCTATTCATCAAAGAATCCCGAAAAATAAAATGAATCACTGTTTCCACAAAAATCTGAAGCAGCACAACTGTTTTCAACATTAATAATAATCATTAATGTTTCTTGATCATCAAATCATCATATTAGAATGATTTCTGAAGGATCATGTGACACTGAAGACTGGAGTAATGATGCTGAAAATTCAGCTTTGATCACAGGAATAAATTACACTTTACTATATATTCACATAGAAAACAGCTGATTTATATTGGAATAATATTTCACTGTTTTTACTGTATTTTTGATCAAATAAATGCAGCCTTGGTGAGCAGAAGAGACATTTTAAAAATCCGAGCACATGTTTTCGGAGGTCTATATTGAAGGGGATTTTCATTGATTTTCACTTCTCTCTACTGTTATTCTGAGATTAAAGAGGCTGTGCTTGAGTCTGTGTGTTTGTACCTGGTCTACAGGACTGGTAAATCTTCACCAGCAGCTCCACACTCCGCTGGTCAGTCCAGTCATGCAGAATCCGGGCCAGAATGTAGAGATCCGCCTGCGGGAGAGCGTCCTTAAAGAAGTCACCTGTCAGAGACACACAAAACGTATCAGAAAGAGCTGTAGGAACATACTATCAACTAACGCAGGGGTCGGCAACCTATGACAATCACTGACACCTGACAATAGCTAAAGAGGTGTATGTATTTAATTTAAATAAAGTCCCTCGAACTTGCATACGAACATACATTTTGAGGTAATCCGTCCTCATGTTTTCCAGCACAAATATCTAAACATTCCTAAATCAAATTTACTGGAGAAGCAAAATGACTGAAGATATTAAGTCTTGGTTTGTGAAAAATGTATTTATTTAATGATTTTTTACTTAAAACAAGACCAAATATCTGCCACTGGGGTCAGATATTTGTTCTTGTTTTAAACATAAATTCTCTTCGTTTTGATTATTGTCAGAAAGAAAGACTTCATTTCTTCATTTCAAGTAAGAATTTTAATCTTAAAAGAATCTAACACTTCAAACTTGAAAAATATTAGATTTTTTATGTTTACTTGCATGTCATGTGACCATTAACCGATGTCAGAGACCTGCGAACATGCAAATGTGGTGTTAAATTATTGAAATATTAACTTAAAATCTCAGAAACATTTTACATCTAAGCCAGGGGTTTCAGCTGACAAAAAAAGTTTTAGATTTAGAGGATCTGGATTATAGCACACGAGTCAGATCGTTCAGATCTACTGATCCAGAGAGAGCCGTTGTCACGTAAAGATATGAAACGGTCTTTTCAACCACACTGTATCACTATTTCTGTCTTACAATAATTCAGATTATCACAGAAGTACTGGATAAAAGTTTATAGTTCGGATATAAACACTGATGTCTACAGTAGCTAAAATAGAGTAAATCACCTTTTGAAAATAACTTAGTACTTAAAATAAAGATTGTTTTAAATTACATCATTTCACCAGTAGGTGGCAACAAGTGACTGTTAAAATATGTTTCTCATTGAATCGTTCATTCAAGAGATTCATTCAGTAATGAAACAAGTATTTGAGTGAGTCATTGAATCATTCATTCAACACGATTTTTTTTTAAAGAATTACTTCAACTCTTTTTAATAGACTGCCACAATTAACATTTTGTCAGAGCATTTAGCAAATTACATGTTATTTTGTTTAGTTGTCTGTTCAGAATCGTGG
The DNA here is from genome assembly GCF_019924925.1 of Ctenopharyngodon idella. Lineage (NCBI taxonomy): Eukaryota > Metazoa > Chordata > Actinopteri > Cypriniformes > Xenocyprididae > Ctenopharyngodon > Ctenopharyngodon idella. Next base: position 1,311,372 of record NC_067228.1, read on the forward strand.
GAGAATCGTATGGAAGCTTGTTTCTGCCATGAAATAAAAAATAAAAAATAAAAAAGGAAATTGCGACTTTTTTTTCCTCACAATTCTGACTTATTTTCTCGCAATTGTGAGATACAAACTGCATGCGTGTTATAATACCCATTATCTTAAGTGCCCATCTATGACATTAACCTCACAGAGAGCAGCCAATGCTTTACACACACACACACACTCACACACACACACTCGCGCGTACCTTCACAGAAGGAGATCCGCTCGTCTTGATCTGACGCAAAGTGCTGCCGGGATGTTCTCACAACCTTCGGAAGGGCAAAGATGGTCACGGTTGATTTGGGGTAGGCCGATACACACTGTTTGGCCAGCACACAGCTAAAGCCTGATAGAAAGAGAGCGAGGAACAAACGTTACGTTAGGTTCAACACCTCAGGCCACACATTAATATTCTTGAGTTATGTCACCCGCAACCATCTGGACCCTCCGGCTACCGCACATGTCCGACCGCTCGGGAAGAGTCGCAAGCATGTTTCAGGACAAGATGGTGCATTGTCCTTACTGAGAAACTTTTATCCTGACATTTTAAAGGGATAGTTCACAGTGAAACTAATTTTCTGCCTTTATTTATTATCTTCACTCTAAAAATAATGGTTGCAAATGGTGTTTTTTGTTGTTGTTTTTTTTTACAATGATGCAACAAGGATCAGTTTTGGTTCCCCAAAGAATCTTAAAAGAATCTTTTTTCTTAGTGTAAAGAACTTTTTAAAAACTTTTCCACTATATCACTTTAAAAAATCTTCCTACGTATTATTGTCTTGTTTTCCAGTACAAATAACATTCTTCAGTTATTTTCCGTTTGGAGTTTTAACCGAAAAATTTAACGCTTCGTTTTTTTTTTTTTACTTCACCAGAATGATACAAAACTTGGTAAAGGCTTTGGCACTTGCTATGTGAAAAAAATCATGGACATGATTTGAAAAGTTTAAATGGTCCTGAAAAAACTGTAACACTTGTGCTCCTCGCCATCAAAAATCAGCGCATTGGAAATAAATGGGAAATGAATTTAATCTAGTGGAAGCGTTTGGTACTGCACCCAAACAAAATCTGACTGAAAGCTCATTTTTTGAGATATCAACCTCAAATTTGGAACACAACTTGTTTAGATTCATGGCTTTGATTTTCTCACTTTTTTTTTTTTTTTTTTTTTAAAGTGAACATTGAAACATTTATTGTTATGAAAAATGCGCAAAAAACTATTTTTGATATTTTTATATGAAATCTATATATTTCCAAAACACGTTTTACTCTAAAACTGCAAGAAAATCAAAGCCATAAATCTAAACAAGTTCCAAATTTGAGGTTGATATCTCAAAAAATGAGCTTTCAGTCAGATTTTGTTTGGGTGCAGTACCAAACGCTTCCACTAGATGAAATTCGTCTCTCATTAATTTCCAATGTGCTCATTTTTGACCGTGAACAATACAAGTGTGACTATTTTTTTCAGGACCATTTTACCTTTTCGAATCATGTCCATTAATTTCACATAAGTGCCAAAACCAAGTTTCATATCATTCAGATAAAGTAAAAAATTCTAAAAAAACAAAACATTTTTCATTCAAAAATAACTGAAGAACACCAGAGGGTTAAAAACAGACTAAACTTCAGTCTGTGCTCCAAAGCATTCAAGATTTATGACAATTTAAATTGAATTTCATTTTCAGGTGCTCAAAAAGTGAATACACAGATTGTAACGACTGAATAAATCAGTACCATAAAATCCCCTAAAAACACAAAATATTAAATAAAAGGCATTATCAAACTAAGTATAGTACATTCATTTCATTGAAATAAAAAAAGGTCATTTTTGTTTTTGCGCGCAAAAAGTATTCTCATCACTGCATAACATTAAGGTTGAACCACTGCAGTCACATGGATTATTTTTATGATGTCTTTACTACCTTTCTGGACCCTGAAAAGTGCAATGACAATACTGCCTATGTGTGGTTCAGAAACCTCTCAGATTTCACCAAAAATGAAGATGAACAAAGGTCTTACGGGTTTAGAATGACATGAGGCCGAGTAATTAATGACAGAAATGTCATTTCTGGGTGAACTCACCCTTTAATATCTTGAGTAATTTTGCTTCTCCAGTAAATGTATCTTGATTTAAGAATGTTTAGATATTTGTGCTGGAAAACAAGACAGAAATACTGCAGAAGAAACTCATTTTCCTGTACGAATGTCACGTCAAATTCCCAGAGATAAACTAAGTGACGTGTGTTTTAGTGGCACGCAGATGGAGCAGCTGCGCTGTGAGTCTCGTCTGCGTCGAGCTAAATCTCACCGCCTCATTAGCGCTCGACAAACACTCGACATGTTAATGCTGTCTTGTCATCATTAGTCCAACAACACCAGTCCTCTACAGGTGTCGGCCTGATGATTCCCTCAAGGCTTCCTCCCGCTCCACATATAAGGCCGCACACCTCTACAACTCAATCCTGTCCGAGCAAATTGAAAGCGATTAAAACCGACAGAGACCTCGTCTCGTGAATAATTGAAGGGAACACTTTCAAGGCACTTCGTGGAAGCAGAGGAAAGCTGGCGTGACATTTCAACACACACATGGATCATCATGCACATGTTAGATTGGATCGTTCTGTAAAAAAACATGCTTTTTGTTTCTATATTTGAGAACTGATGTCTTCATAACAAATGTTTAAGTATATATTCACAGACGGCATGGAAAAACCATGTTAAATGCAAATAATAAAACAACTTTGGTGGTCAATTTTGGGGTTAGTAATATTTTATTATAATAGTTTTATTCAGCAAGGATGCATTAAATTTATCAAAACTGACAGTAAAGAAATGCATCACATCCCACAACATTGATAATAATCAGAATGATTTCTGAAGGATCATGTGACACTGAAGACTGGAGTAATGATGCTGAAAATTCAGCTTTGATCACAGGAATAAATTACACTTTACTATATATTCACATAGAAAACAGCTGATTTACATTGGAATTTTTTTTTTTTTTTTTTTTTTTTTTCACAATTTTTACTGTATTTTTGATCAAATAAATGCAGCATTGGTGAGATTTATTTCAAAAACATTAACAAATCTTACCGACCCCAAACGTTTGAACAGTAATACATGGTGCATCACTGTTGTTTATGAATTTTGTGCAATTGTAGTCCACAGTATTTAAATATGGTACTAATAAATTGCAATATTTGATTTTAAGAACTTCTTTGTAATGCTTCTCAATATCCAGTGTGAAATCAGAATCTGACACTGACACAGAATCAGCTCCACAGCTCCATCTTGTGGATTCTTGGCCATTTTTATCCTCAGAACTGCCTGTAAGTGTCTGTGATACAGATCCCTGATGTTACAGCATCATCTCTTTGGCTCTGGTTTACTAAAAGGTTTGCATGTATAAAACTAGAGGTCTGTTTAGCATGACTAGTTAACTTTCTCCACTCCAAATTATCTGTGTATTCCAAAAGATATAGATTTTTAAACATAGCAGATGGTTTGCTGATGATGTGATTTTTTCGTCTCCAGATCATCAGTGAAGCGTCTTACCTCCGAGATCACAGATGCATGACGGATCGAAAGCGGTGAGGACATCACGTCCGCAGATGTTCCAGATAGAGTTCATCAGCTGCATGAACTTCATCATCTCCTCATCAGAACTGAAACACACACATCAGCTGACAATTTACAATTCAGCTCATATTTGATGAGGTTTGCATCATTGATGCTGTTATTTTCCTGTTTATTACTGTGAAGCTGCTTTGAAACAATCTTTATTGGATAAAGCGCTGTAGAAATAAAGCTGACCTGACCTCAATCAATCCAGCTGAGCTCAATCTGACTGAAAGGAGTTTTGTAGATGCATGAAATATCTAAACATCTAAACGAATATCTGAATCACAAAGTTTCGGGTTCATATAAACAGAACTTTCAGAATCTGAGATCAGTGCATGGAAACAAACTGTGTTATTTGGGAACCAGAAAACAGATTGCAGATGCAATAGTGAAAACAAGATGCCAATGAATCATTTAAAACATTTTTGCTAGTTTTTTTAAAATAAAAACCAATAAAAAGGACATAACAAAATTACTAAAAATTAAACTAAAATGACTCTGAAAATATATAAACGAAAGCTAAATCAACATATTAATAAAAACTATAGTAGTAATAATAATAAAAAAAGTAATTAAATAAATTTTAAACAGTATCTCCTCCTAGAGCTTTAAAGCTATAACCACCAAACTCAGCTCAGACCTTCAGACTTCTCTTTTCTTTTCTTACAGATCCGACTTATGATTTTTGTTAAACGGACGATCAAATCTACAAAAAGTCCCATAGACTTTTATTGAGGGGGTCAAGACTTTTGTACAATAAAACTTATTCAGTATTTAAGTTGTCCTTCACTAGCAAAGCTTAAAGACTATCCTAAGACAACATGCTAAAACATGCTAGCAATGTGTTAAATCATGCTAGGAACGTGCTATCAACAACTTACAGTTTTTCTCATTCGATTTTACACATTTCTCTAAAGTAATGTAACTGCCTTCAAAACATTTAACACACTCTTACCTTAGCCAAACAGTTCAACTTTACTGCAAAATAAAGCACTTCATTTTTTCTAGAATTGCATTTAAAAAAATGTAAATACTAACATCAAAACTACAAGTGTTTCTCTAATGATTTTAGAACACTTTCAGCAAATACACTAACAAAAATACACATTTACTGTAATGTTTCTCCAGCAGGTTTTGTTATATGGGTCACTGAGCAAATAAAGCTTCAAAAAAGGTATTTTTTAAAACATCTTTTTAAAACTGATGTAATGCATATTTTTGAGTCATGAACAATGTGATTAAACAAGTTTCAGTTGTTACGTAACATTTCAAAGTGTTTAAATTCTTCCTTTTTTTACTTTTTTGTCAGGTGGTACAACCAAATATTTGTGAATATACATATACATACCCATACTCAAAATCAGCTGTTTTTAATCAGTATTTAAGAGATATCTACAACCCTTTTCACTCGGCCACGATGATCAGAGATCCTCTGAATGTTGCATTACAGTATCAGGTTTAACGTTATCACCTTGTCAGCTTATAATAAAATATTTGCAGTTGTGCCATCCTGACATTTGAGAATATACAAATTGCTGTGCAAAAGTTTTTCAATTATCTCAACTGCTTTAAAACTACAGATATTTATAAAATTTGTTTATATGTATATTCAAACATAACATTATGCCAAAGTATTTCATCTTGAATTTCTTATAAAAAAACCCATTTCTGTCCATTTTCACAATTTCTCTTTCCACTACACCAGTGTCCTCCACCATAGTCAGCTCTTCTCATATCCTTTATTACTTCCTCCTCTCTCCTCGTATATGATCTCCTTCTATATGTTCTACTCTTCCTTTCCTTCTCATTACACCCCTTTCTCTACACACACCACCAAATTTACACTTACACCTCTTACACTTCATATTTTCTTGCTCTATGTATACTTTCCCTTTTATATTTTCCCTATTACATAATGCAATTGTGATAAATGCGTAAACATTTGTGAAAACTGCATTTCCTGTGTTGTGTGTATTATTAATCAAGCAGATATCAGTTTGGGGCTAATTGAAATCATACCATGTGCATTTGATAATATGACAAATTCCAGAGTTTTGTTTGTTGTGTTTGGACAAATGGTACATTGATGTTTGTGATTTGTGTAAAGCCAATAAAAATGGCTGTGATTGTTTTTCCCTGATATAATAAAGTTTTGGTTGGATGTATGAACTTGTAAGATTGAAAATATCTAAAAGATATTTTAAAATGAACAAAGACATTTGCTTTACTGTTTCAACCCCCTCTCTCTTGCTACAAGGGCCATTTGGAAGGCTCAAATGTGTTGATAGTGATCAAGGCCTGCAACATGTTAATCATGGCGACAACATGCTACACTGTAAAAAATGAATGTGATTTTAATGGTAAAATATTGTAAAAACGCTAAAAAAAACTGTAAAAGCTCTAACCAGACATTTATGCAATTTTCACAGTAAAATGCTGTAAATTTGACAATTTACATACGTAAAAAAAAACAAAATCAATGTATAATTTACAGTCAAAATCTGTAAACTGATGTTCCCACAATTCCCTGTGTGACACTCCACATTTGAAAGAATTTTGTTTAAATAATCATGTTTCTTAATAGTTTTTGTTATCAGTTATGTACATTAGGGTTTTATGTTACATCTTCTGTTGTTTAATGAATGTTTATTGCATTATTTAAGTATTGTGGGTTACCATGATGATGTTTTGCGTTTGCATGAATGACTCTGTGCACCTTCTTATATTAGTCTATATTTCAGCTCGTGGAAAAGCTACTCGTGATGAACTCTGATTCTTCATGTGGCTTTCTCTTTTACCACCTGCATTATTATGGTAGTTGTCAGTATGTATTAAAGGTAAAAAACAGATTTTAGTAGTAGTGTGCATTGTTGAATTTATTGGTTTACATTCAAATTTTCTTAAAATACAGTTTTATACTGTAAAATGTGCATTTTGTTCTGTAAATGTGTTTACAGTTTTCCTGTATTTTTTACAAAATTATTCTGGCAACCGCAGCTGCCAAAATTATTTTGTAAAAACTACAGAATTTTTTTTACAGTGTAATTCATGCTAGCGATGTGCTTTTAAGTAATTTCAAACTTTCACACAAGGCTTTGTTAAGCCCATTTCAGAGTTCACAAACTTTACTCATCTAGTTAATAGTCAAGTCATCTTCATTTATATAGCTCTTTTCACAATACATATTGTTTCAAAGCAGCTTCACAGTGACAATAGGAAAATTATTATCGAGCTAAAGTTGATTTTTGATTGAATCACTTCCGTTGTAAAAATTGTCAATTATTACTTTAGGGGCACCTTTCCTACTGAAAACCAAATACCTTCAAATGCATTCTTGCCGTTCATTTATGTGTTTAGTCTATAGGTTTGCGTGTTTGAGTGTGTGTGTGCGCAGAAGCTTGGTCTTTTTTTAAAAAGTGATATTGCCAAATTACTGTCTGGTCCGCATAATACAGAAAAATTAGTTGTGTCCGCGGATCTATGCGAACTTGAATAATTTTGATAACATTTTATCTATACATAGGAAAAGGAAACGGAAATGAGCCTTCGCAGGGGATAGTTTACAACACAAAATAACTCTGGTCCAGTGGACTAACCAAACACACACTAACCAAAATAAACCAAACCAACAGCTCTAGTGTGAAATCACCTTTAATTGATTCAGTGATCAGGTGGAATTCATGTGGATTATGTGGACGTCAGGGGCAGAAGGTGAGCGAGAGCATATGGGTAAATGAACGCCTTCCAGCCCTCGTCCTGCAGCTCTGTTCTGGTGTCCAGGACCCACGACTAGTTTGATCCAATTCACAATGTCGCATTCAAGGACCCAAATGTCAAGCTTTTTATTTGAGAGTCGCCCGGGGCAGCCCGACTATGATTAGTCACAGACTCCTCGTCCATTCGAGCGGTAACCTTGAATTTACAAACACTGAAGTGGACAGCTCAGCAGGAGCCGCCGGCGCTTGAGATGTTTTCAAAGTGCTGGTCGCTCTTTAACATGTTCTGCTCTGGAGATCTGAAGCTCTGGGCTGAACGCACCAACGACTGTGCGTTTGTCCTGGAAGCACAAACGTCTCTGAGGAGAATAAACAATCAGATGGTGTTTGTACAGTCAGCTCAGGTACTCCTTATAATAAACACCCCAGCAACCATATAGCAATCTATTAATATTTAAGTTTTTTAAACTACTTCCAACTTTCTGGCCAGGCTTTCTCAAGCCAACATCAAAGTTTGTCTTGACTCCAGTTCTGATTTTTACGTGTGTCTCTGGAGTATCTGATTGTGATTGTGTTGCAGATGGAGGATGTGTGATCGAAACAGGCCGCGATCTTGAGGATCGATCATGTGTTCAGTTCTGCTGATGCATGATGGGATGCGTTGCATTCCGATCTCATGACTTCAAATTTTTTATTTTCTTAGCAATTAACCAACCAACATACAGTATTTTGGTCATGTTTATTATAATAGATAAATGAAAAGTGCACTATTTATTTATGTTTTTAAGATGATTTCCAATTATTTAGATTCACAATATACACGATTTCTAGTATTTGTACAGGCATTACATTTTTATATCAGTGTTGTAATTCGCAATTCATTTAATTTTATCTTTGAAGCAGATTTGTTAGGGTGAATTGTCCTAATGTGGGACATTTTTTGCATTTCAGACTTCTGTGACATATTGCGATTTGTAGCCAAAACATTAAATTCACACACAATACCATTTTAAAAACCCCGGATATCTCCTAATCAAATCAAAAGAGAAAATGCAGATAACACATTCATAAAAGAAATTATAGACATATTAGTGCTCTTAGTGCAAGTCGTCTAAAACAATCTGGTGCTTCCTAATGTGGGACACTGAAACGTCTATGATAAAAGGCCAAAATCTATGATGATGATGATAATAATAATAATGATAATGATCATAATCATAATAATAAAAGGTCTATGAAAAGGCCAAAGTCTATGTTAAAAGGCCGATTCATGCAGAACAGTAAAATCTTCTTAAGTTAGTAATTCTCTTGGTTATGGATGGATTGATTGATAATTGAACATCATCAGACAAATAATACAATATGATAGTTTTGATGCATTTATTGTAAAGACATTAGGCAACTATTTTCATAGGCTATGTTATGTTATATATATAGAAAAGAGTTAAATGCACAGTCAGAATTCCTCACTGTTCTCTTGTTCATTTTACTTAACAACAAACACATGCAACCACAACAGGCATAGCCTAGGCTTATCTGAAGGCAAAATATAAAATCTTGCAACCTGGAGAAAAAAAAAAAACCTTGAACAAACTTTAGGCTAGATTTAACCTCGAGTCACAATTCATAAAAATGTTGTGAACTCCATAAATGTTTAAGATTTGGCCTAATGTTTTCTATTTTACTAAACAACAAACACACACAATCATTCTATTATTGCATAACACTGTAAATAACCATTTTTGTCCCACAAACCATGCCCCACCACACATTATTGACTGACTGAAGTACTGTCCCACTTTTTGAAACCACATTTCCTAAAGTGGGACACTAGGAAATCTGATAAAAACATGAAATATATAGTTTATACATACAAAGTTATAATATTTTTGATGGACATACATTTCATAAGCACATTAGGCCAAAAAGTAGCATGATTTTTTTTGTTTAAAATTAATTTATACTCCTTAATATCAAGTTTGTCAAAACTCTATGTCTCTAACTCTACTCTTTTTGTTGATTGCTACAGTCTCATATATGACTGGACATTTGATCACATGGCACCACAGCTTCAGATAACCCATAGTTTCACTGACATTCATGTATTTATGCAGGACCTACAAACACTAAACCTTAGGTGTCCCACATTAGGCAGTGTCCCACTTTAGGGCACCCTATGTGACAACATTAATTAAAGTTTTATTTTAAATTTAATTAAAGTCAAGATCAAGTTATCTGCATCTCCTGCGCTGCATCAAGCCACTCTCATAATAGCATGTCACCACTCAAATTAATGCCCGGCTCAGAATAACTGTACAGCATGTGTGTAAGATTCCAACAAATTACAATTATAAAGTAATTATTCCATCACAACTGAGTTAATAAGATTTATTCATTTAACATTCACTGTGTTCACATTCACTTACTTTTTGCAGCAACACTGACAAAAAATGCTAAGTCATTCACTGAATGTAGCGTGAGCAGCTCAGTTTGTGAGTCAAAGTGAAACCTGTTGTGGTCTGATTTATCAACATCTAATGTGGTTTGAACTTTTGGTAGACAAACAGCTGCATTATCGTGTCTGTTATTAGTTGTATAAATCCAGTGGTTTGCGGGTGAAGCGTTTCTTCATTTTCTCTGCTTCTAATATGAAACAAACATTTTAACTTTTGCTCCATATGAATCATATTTACAGTTAAATAAAATTAATCCATTAACAGTCGATAAAGACTCAGAAGTCCAACAAGATATTATCATGCATCACTGATGAACTTCACCGGTGTTAACTTTGAAATATATAAGAAGATTTATCATTTTTATGACTTCCTGTGTTAAAAGAAATGGTCGTGTGCGAATGAACTGTGACGGAGGTTCAGCCTTGTTAAGGAAAGACCACAAACTCACACAGTGTCAGTTTCAGACAATATAAGCATCACTGTCGAGAGCTTTTCAGTGAACGATGAAGAAAATGTTTTTTAAATTAGTTTTGCTCTGTTTGTGTTTGTGGCATCTGGATGGTGAGTTTTAAATGTGTTTTTTTTTTTTGGGCTTCAGTTGCTTCTGTTCTGGTACCATGTTAGGATAAAGTTATTTTGAAGCTTTAATCTCTGATAAACTCTGTTCTTCAGGTGTGTTTGGTGTTGGTGAAATGAATTATGTGACAGTGAAGGAGGGAGATTCAGTCACTCTAAACTCCAATCTTACTGAATTAATGGATAATGATGTGATTCTGTGGTGGTTTTTGATTGAAAACACTTTAATAGCTGAAATCAATGTCACGGCCGACAGAATCACTGTATATGATGATGTTCTTGATGGGAGATTCAGAGACAGACTGAAGCTGGACAATCAAACTGGATCTCTGAATATCACAGACGTCACAACTGAAGATTCTGGACATTATTTACTACCGATAAACCACATTAGCATAATTTTCACTCTCTTTGTCTTTGGTGAGTTAAATATTTGTCTCCACCAAATGCAAGATTCGATTGTAATCCGTTCTATTGTTTTATGATATTGTTCACTTCATATTTGAATTTTTACATTTTTTACTTTCAGAAACAATCATAAAGTAATTTAAAAGTCTTGATCTGTAACAAACACTGTTTCTTTTTGTTCTCCATGTGTGTTTGATGATACAGAAGTGAAGCCAGTGTCAGTGAAGGAGGGAGATTCAATCACTCTAGAATCTGGTCATACTGAAATAATGGATAATTATCAGATTGTGTGGACGTTTTTAGGTGAAATCACTGTAATAGCTGAAATCAATAAACGGGACGACAGAATCACTGTATATGATGATGTTCTTGATGGGAGATTCAGAGACAGACTGAAGCTGGACAAACAAACTGGATCACTGACCATCACAAACATCAAAACTGAAGATTCTGAATATTATTCAGTAATGATTAAAGGAGCAAACCCGTCACTAAAATTATACAGTGTTTCTGTCTATGGTGAGTGGAAATAATTGGTCCTGTCCTTCAAATATTCTTGATATTAATGGTTATTGATGTTTATGTGGAAACAATAGTGTCTGGATCTTGGCTGAATGGAGTTGTAAGTTTGTTGGTCTTGTCTTGTTCTACCAGAAATTGGTCCTCAAGCTGTGTATCACTTGAGTATCTCATACTTAAAATAATTGATGTGATAATCAACTACAACTAATATAGACTCTCCTGTTGTTTGCATTGTATTATTTGAGTGTCAATCCTCCGCTAGACCCGCATGTAGACTCTGATCAAGTGTCTCTTGGTTTGGAGCAAGTATAATATTATCATCACAGATATTCTCCACTCCCTCAATACCTGCGAGTGCTGATGTGACTTCATGTTGATTTTGCTCACTGATCGATGACACACTTTCTCGTGTCGACGTGTATCATTATGTACAGCAAATGTTGTGATTCCTCTGGACTGTGCTGTAGGTTCCAGTTGATGGAAACCCATTTCAAATCAAGATTACTGAACATAATAGAGCCCTTGGTACCTTGAAGGAGTTCATCTAGAGCTGGAATTGGGTATCAGCCCCGAATATGCTTTATTTGCCTGCCTTGTATCTAAGAATTTGCTCAAAACTACATCTCATAACTGATTATATTTGTCTACACAATAGTCACAGTCTTTAGCAGCTCGTCTAAGCCATGTGACAAATTATTGCACAGTCTCACCTTGTTTTTGTGTGACCGTCTTGCTAATGCTGTGTTTAATTAAGCATTTATAGCAGCGCAGCAGTAATCCGTAGCAGTTTAAATATTAAAAATATGAAAATATTGGAGAAGACTTTTCGGTAACACTTTATTTTAGGGTCTTTTAACTAGTTGCTTATTAGCATGAATATTAATAGAATATTGGCTGTTTATTAGTACTTATAAAGCACATATTAATGCCTTATTCTGTATGACCTTATTCTACATTCTTAATCCTACCCAATACCTAAACTTAACAACTACCTTAATAAGCAGTAAATTAGGAGTTTATTTAGGGAAAAGTCATAGTTAATAGTGAATACGTGTTCCCTATACTAAAGTGTTACCGACTTTTCTACACACACTTACAGCAGGCGATCTGTTCCTGCTCCATAAAGCCATTAAAGAAACTCTGAAATCAGTCTGAGAGGAGAAACAGTTGAGAGATTTGATTAGAAATGAACAAGAAGTGACCTGAAGACAGTTACAGAAGAGAGCAGAGCCAAACACTCACAGGATCTCATGACAAGATGAATCTGTTGCTTTAAGACACTTTTAAAGGATTAGTCATCCAAGATGTTTATGTCTTTCTTTCTTCAGTTGAAATGAAATTAAGGTTTTTGAGGAAAACATTCCAGGATTTTTCTCCATAGTGGACTTCAACGGGTTGAAGGTCCAAATGTCAGTTTCAGTGCAGCTTCAAAGAGCTCTACACGATCCCAGACGAGGAATAAGAGTCTTATCTAGAGAAACCATCGCTCGTTTTCTAAAGAAAATAAAAATTATATACTTTTTAACCACAAATGTTCGTCTTGCACTGCTCTGTGATGCGCCACACATTACGTAATCATGTTGGAAAGGTCACGCAGGCGGAAGTACCGGATTATTATCAGATTATTTCTGCTGAAAACAACAACACTGAACAGAACAGGAAGCTGCACCTCAAAGCGGTCAAGTTAACATGTTGTGAAATGAGCAAGAAAAGAGCTGGATGTTCACATGCATTAACGCTTATAGATGTGCAGTTATTTTGAACGACAGTAGAGTTTCACATGACTTTACTACAGAGCAGCCTCAAACCAACTTCAGTTCCTGCATCACTAAATCAGAGTTTTATTCAGAATCACCACAAAGATGAAATTATTAATGCACACGCCAGTTTGCTTCTGTTGTGTTCATGTGATTGTTTTGGATTTTATTCCATTCAAATGTACATTTGACAAGATATTTACTTATTATTACTAGATATTTACTTATTTGAAAATCTTAATCTTCTTGTGTTTGTTCTTCATGTGTTTGGTGATTCAGATGAACTGAAGTCAGTGAAGGAGGGAGATTCAGTCACTCTAAACTCTGGTCTTACTGAAATACAGACAGATGATCTGATAACATGGACATTTGGAACTGACAGGTCTCTCATGGCTAGAATCACCAGTACAAGAGCAACCAAAGGAATACTTGATGGTCCTGATGGGGAATTTGGAGACAGACTGAAGCTGGATCATCAGACTGGATCTCTGACCATCACAAACATCAGAACCACAGACTCTGGGTTTTATGAACTGACCATCAACAACAGCATCTCAGAGACTAAATACAGATTCAGTGTTACTGTCTATGGTGAGTCACAATTACAGTCATTTGTGCTGCTCAAAGAAAAAGCATCAGAAAAGCCTATATACAATGTAATTTGTTTGAAAATTATCTTTAAAAACAATTATTGAGAGACTATAAAAATGACAAAAATGCTCAGTGCGAAGACAAAATATCACATCATCAGCATCAGATGAAGTATTTTTTAAACATCCTTAATGTGGGTCACATTCTATATCAGTTAATGGAGCCGCGGTGAATGGCGTGTTAATAGCATCACTGTGACATTAGAAGTGGTAAAGCTACAGTATGTAACTTTCTGATAATAATAACAACTTAATATTCAAGGGGTGGTTGATTATGATTTCACTTTTTTAACTTTAGTTAGTGTGTAATGTTGCTGTTTGATCATAAACAACATCGCAGAGTTACGATGCTCAAAGTTCAATGCAAAGGGAGAGATTTTCTCTTACAGAATTCTCTGTTTAAGGACTACAACAAGCTTCTTCCTGGGTTGGTGACATCACAAACCCTAAAATTTACATAAACCCCGCCCTCAAGAACACACAACAAAGGGGGTGAGGCCATGTTGGGCTGCTTTAGAGAAGAGGAAGAGTTGTTGTAGTAGAGTGTTGTTACCATGCCGTCATTTTACACCGGACTGCTTCACAAACGAGGGTCAATTCAACACAAAAGATTAACATGACGGCACATGCTAGTCGATGAGTTGAATCAACTCCACAGCAACTACATAAATTTATCCACTAACCATTCAGAAACGTCTAAAAGTTGTAACTTCTTCCTGAGTCTCTCCATCAGTGTCGACTCCGGTTTGAACAATGTAAGGCTGAACACCGTTACTGACAATCCTCATTTTGGCTGCGTGAGATTCTCCAGCTTTGTTGTTGTTGAGCGACCGAAGCGTGAACTGTTAAAGCTCCGCCCTCTTCTGGAAAGCTCATTTGCATTTAAAGGGACACACACAAAAACGGCGTGTTTTTGCTCACACCCAAATAGGGGCAAATTTGACAAGCTATAATAAATGATCTGTGGGGGATTTTGAGCTGAAACTTCACAGACACATTCTGGAGACACCAGAGACTTATATTACATCTTGCGAAAAGGGCATTATAGGTCCACTTTAATGAGAGAGTGAGTAAAAATCCATTTTCCAAACCATGTTTTTACCCAAGTACACATTGATAAACCCTTAATCAGTTTCACAGGAAATTTCATACACACATCATTTGTCTCATCATATTGGCGTATAAATCTTGATCGTCTCGTCATCTTGACAGATCAATTAAAATGAAGCATTAAACACTCAAAACATTCAAACACTGACCGATGAAACAGACTCTTAATTACTGTTACTGTTCATTTATTTTCTCATGTTTTCAGCTCGTCTGCCTGTTCCTGTCATCAGCAGAGACTGTTCTTCATCATCATCATCATGTTCATTGGTGTGTTCAGCTGTGAGTGTGAGTCATGTGACTCTCTCCTGGTACAAAGGAAACAGTGTATTGTATAGCATCAATGCATATGATCTCAGCATCAGTCTCTTTCTAAGTCTGGAGGTGGAATATCAGGATAAAAACACCTACAGCTGTGTGATCAACAATCCCATCAGCTACCAAATGAAATACCTGGACATCAGTGAGCTCTGTCAACCATGTCCAGGTTCGTCAACACACTGAAGTTCATCACCGAGCTGATCTCTGTATTTTGCTGTAGTTCAGACTGACATGTTCACTCACACTAATGACTGTCTGTCTTTAGCTGTTACAGCACCAGACCCACAGACTCCATTACATCCCACTTTATATCTTACTGCACTTCCTCCTTCACGTCCTCCAGTCTCAGCATCTCTGGAAATGGTGCTGATTTCTGCTGCTGCCGCTGGATCTCTGCTGATTGTGGTTGTAATTGGGACGTTGTGTATCTGCAGGAAACACAGAGATGCAGGTCAAGTGAATCTACAGCTCTCACGTCTGTAAAAACAACGTGTAAGTGTCATGTACAGTTCAAAGTAACTCCATTGCACATTGCAATAGTATATTACAGTTTAAAATGTGTATGATTGCATACTGCATACTGCTTCACAAACTCATTGCACATATTTGGCAGTGTGCTGTATATTATGTGTGGAACATGTTTTGTGGTTTCAACAGTCAATCATGTTGCTTGGTTTTATTTATGGTCACTGTTATTATCAATCCTCCTGATGAATTTGCCACAAACTTCTGGCATTTATTTAATAGGAATACTTTTATTAATTTGTGTTTGTCTTACAGGAATCTGACGTGACGGAGGATATTTACTTGTGTTTCACCGCAGAACAAAGATCAAACTCTCTGTGGTTCTGTTTCCTCCCAAATCATGTATTGATGATCACAATAACTGCATCTAGCTTTTATGCTCTATTACTGTGCCAAATATAATTGTAGGTGTTTGTTGTTTTGTCATTTATATTTCCTATAAGTGATTTTTGATAAGTTTGTGATACTGATAAATATTGCTTTGCTCAAACTGGATTAATGCCTTTATCAATAAAGTTTTCTCTCTCTGAGGTTCAAGAGTTTTTCCATGCTTTATTACATTTATTATGTCGAGCGCCCCCTGGAGGAATACTTTTTGTGTATTTTAACCATTTCAGCAATACGCCCCATATAAAGCTTTACATTATCAAAACATTATTTGTAAATGTTTACATTATTAGCTCATTGAGTTTCTTTTTTGTTTTTCTCTCCACAATAATAAACAAACAACTTCCTGTAGCTTCTCCTTTAACTTGAGAAAATACACGTGTGGGACACGTGATAATATACTTTGAGAACACAGTGAAATAAATATTTAAACACAACAGACAACGATTACGTCTTTAAATCTGATTTGTCTTATCTGAGGATCAACAACACCACCTAGTGTGTCAGGCTGAATCAGCATGTTTTCAGCAGGGATGCAAACGGATAAGGGGGGAAAAAAAGTGAGAACATGCTTCGCACAGAATTTTTTAAAAAGATATTTGCTTTACATGCTCATTTGTAGTTACTTTAAGGGATTTTTAAAATTGTTTTATTACCTTATATGTCCAAAACTGTCATTTTTCATGAATAAAATAAAAATAACATATTGTTGCAACATTTTACCAAAATCAGCATTTGGTCAAAATCTCATGTTATAAAAGATGCTATGCAGGCTATTTAAGACAATATTGGCTGATTAGACGGCAATACTGAACTAAATTGCAAACTGGTGGCCTCCCTCTCTTCACCGTTTCCACATCTCAGACCTCAAATACATAAAATACTACCCTTTATAGACATAGTTTTTAAAGTAAAGAGTAAAGGAAACACTGTACAGTACTTATTGCAACAACTAGTTCTTTATTTAACCTTGTAAGTTCACATCCATGGCAGGAGACCACACTTTACTTCAAAGATTCTGTTTGGTGTCTATCAAGCCCAAAAGTCCTTCATAATTTAAATTTAAAGCTTTAGCTCAGAGTGACAGTAGAAAAACAATGCATGTCCCACTCAAGACTAACTGTCAAATCACAATTAAATGATGTTTCATTAACAAAGTTCGGGAAGGAACACGTTCAAATGATCTATCCAATCAACTCGTCATCAGCAATTACCACATCTATCCAATCAGCATGAGAGGAAGCCTATGTATATATATACACACACACATACACACACAGTCGACTCACCAACTTTCCTCGACAGGTTTCAGCATCTCTACACCACCCCATCTCCTCACTCTTGGCTTGTATGTACCACAGCCAGGAATATGGGGGGAGTACTCTGGATACACAAGTTCAGTATGGAGTACCGCAAGGCTCAGTACTAGGACCATTGCTTTTCACTCTGTACATGCTACCCTTGGGAGATATCATTAGGAAGCATGGCGTTAATTTTCACTGTTACGCTGATGATACTCAGCTCTATATTTCTTCACGCCCTGACAAAGCTTACCAATTCACAAAATTAACAGAATGCATAGCTGATATAAAAAAAAAATGGATGACTAGTAATTTCCTACTACTTAATTTTGAAAAAACAGAGATTCTAATTATTGGACCAAAACCTCTGCACGTAATAACTTAGAATACTGTCTAACACTTGATGGCTGCTCTGTTAAGTCTTCGTCATCAGTTAGGAACCTGGGTGTGCTCTTTGATACCAATCTTTCATTTGAAGGCCATGTTTCTAGCATCTGTAAAACCGCATTCTTCCATCTTAAAAATATATCTAAACTATGACATATCGACAAATGTGGAACAGTTAGTTCATGCGTTCATGACCTCAAGGCTAGATTACTGTAATGCTGTACTGGGTGGTTGCCCTGCTCGCTTAATAAACAAACTCCAGCTGGTCCAAAACACAGCAGCAAGAGTTCTTACTAGAAACAGGAAGTATGACCAGCAGACACACTCTGTCAGTTTAAATCCAGACTAAAATTGCATCTCTTTAACCTGGCATACACATAACATATTATCAATTTATATTTTCACATCCATTAAAGGATTGTTAGGCTGCATAAATTAGGTCAGCCGGAAACCTGGGAACACTTCCTATAACACCAGATGTACTCGTTACATCGGAAGAAGAATGGCATCTACGCTAATATTAGTCTCTCTGTTTATCCCGAGGTTTATCATAGTCAGCCGGATCCGGGCCGTATGCAGGTGAAATCGAGGACCTGCACCTAGACACGACAACAATGCAGCTCTGAAGTGTCAGCAGAGATTGAGTCAACAAGATCATCCCCTGTGAAGGCCTCATCGACACGACAGCCAGTGGCACAGCTCCTCAACAAACCGTCCATACCGGCATGATGAATCTTATCTTCAACTAAATGGAACTGGATTAAATATTTTGACTGTTGCGATCCCAATCTGACTTATGAACTGAGCCTGGTTTCTCCCAAGGTTTTTTTTTTTTCCATTTTTGTCACCTGTTGGAGTTTGGGTTCCTTGCTGCTGTCGCCTTTTGGCTTGCTTAGTTGGGGTTACTTGATATTCAACAATGTTTTTGACCTGCCTGCATTGACACAATTGTATATGAACTGAACTGAGCTGGACGATGACATCACTCTTTTCTCCAGAGCAGATGTATAAATGAATTAACTAAATTAATAACTTTTTTTTTTTTTTTTTTTTTTACAAAGGATTGAATCAATACTGAATTTACTTAGGCTGGACAATGACAATGACACCATTTTCTTCTAGAGCTGCTGTGCAGCAAAAAATATTTGCCAGTTATCACTGTGAAGCTGCTTTGACACAATCTGCATTGTAAAAAGCGCTATATAAATAAAGGCAACTTGACTTGGTTTCTTGAATAAGATTTGGCTATTACAAAAATTGCAAAAAAAATAAAAAAATAAATAAAAAAAATAAAATAATAATCCATTAAACAGTTGCCACTGTAATGCTTTGATGCTGAAAATGAACAACCATTACCGCTCAGGCTTGAAAACTTATCATTCAATCCTCAACAGTGGTAACAATAATTATATGTACTGCAGTGCATGATGGGAGTTTTGTATATGTTGATACCCAGCATGCATTGCAGCGTTTTTTTTTATTTTTATTTTTTTTTTTTTTATCACTATTGTTGAGTTGCATATGCTGATTCTTGATGTCTGTGTGTGTCGAAGTAATACAGTAGTTCAAAATGTTTTATGCAGTACATGGTTTTAAAATCATTCATGATAACTGTTTGCTGCAATACTTTCTTCTCATGCTTTAGTTTTACAGGGTTGGTAATGCAAAACCAAAATGTATAAATGACAAAACATGATTAGTCGCTTTGGATACAATCAGACCATCTCACAATGACTATATCATCATATAAAAGCTGTTAACATCTGCTCACTTTAAAGCGCTGACCTCAGTGCTTTATAGTCTCAGCCTCAGAAGTCACGCCCACGGACCGTTGGCTGAACATCTGATGCATATGGCACACTTATCTGGAAACACTTCGAAGTCGTTATCTGGTTGGTTGAACTACACAGGATGTCCGGGAAACGTGTGTGTTGTGTTCTTTAACAGTCCGCCTGGAAACAAATGCCGTGACGCTAAACCCTCTTGTGGAAGAAGAACGTGGTCATGTTTACAAGCACTTACCAGGATCAGCTGAACGCTGGATTTTCAAAAATATGTGAAATTCATTGCTCCATTGTTGCAGTAAACTTGCACAACTTTCTTGAATTAATAATTTAGATGTAGGCTGGTCTGTTATTAATTGACATTTGTTATTGACATTTTCACACCCCTAAACATCAAGTTTCACAAAGTGCCATTTTAGTCTTAAATGCTGAGAATTCATGAAATTTACTCCTACTTTCAAACTTAAGTATAAAAGCAAGTTATCAAATTTCTTAAAGCTAAGAATCACTCTTACTCTCCCAGTTATTTAAAACAGCTCAAGAGGTCTCTCAAGTGTTTAGGAGTTGGCAGTAGGGGCTTGTGATGGCACTGAGGAGACAGAGACGTGCAAATCTTTCAGGGGAGCAAGAATGTTTTTGAAATGTTTGACGACGAGCAGTTAATCGAGCAGGCATCATATTTGTCAGCACTGGTTAATTTTGGGCTGAACTTGTTTGACTAATTCAGCAAGCAGTAGTGCTTCTTCCTCCCGCCAGTTCGGTTTTCTTTAGGAATCACATGGTGGAAAATGTGTTTATCTTTCATTTCCAATGTGTATATCATAATGTATTCTCTTGAAAAAATCTTTATTGTCAGATGTGCTGTTAAATGTAAACTCCTCTTAGGAATGTCACCATTCAATGTGAATTTATCTGAGAATATTCTTAAATAAGGAAATTATGTCATCATCCAAAATCCTGTTTGTGGCACAGCAAAGTGTCGTGAATCAACTCTAAGACTGAAACTTAAGATTTAGTCCTACACCACTTAAATTATGACTGAGATGCTTGATAACTAACTTTTAAGCGCAGCTTTGAGCCAAGAATTTTTTACTCTTAAGTCAATTCTTAGCAGTGTTCTTGTGAGTAATTCTCAGATGCTTGATAAATACAGGTCCAGACCTTCTGCCATCAGTCTACACGAGACTAAAGTGCTTTACAACATCTGATAAAAACAACATCTAAACCTCTGTTAATTCTCAATAAGGACTTCTGTAGACGTGTGAAAATAAAGTCAATCTGGTTTGTAATAAGCGAAGCTGGTAATGCTGTTTGTGGAGTTGTTTAATTAGATCTTGAGAGATTTAATTTTTTATCTTCAGATGATTTCATATAAGGCTGTGGCTGAAGTTAGTTGCTATTGTGTTTCTCTTTCCTTCAGTGATTCTGCTTGTTAACAGCAGGTGTTTATCACTAATGCTCAATCACCACTTAATTAATTACTTAATTATGTCATTAACTTTAACTCTGCTTCAGGGTTACTTTAACACTATTTAGAGAGGGACAAAATGTTCTCTGAGCAGAGCTGATTTAATTCTGGGGATTTTGCTGTGCCAGGGTTCCAGCTTAAGCCAACTTCTGTTTTTCTCTTGTTTTCTGGCCTCGACCACAGCATGAACCCTTTCAGTGGTCGGGCTATTTTTGTGAAAGCAACATTCCCATGAACTTCATATTGTATTAATGTTGAGTGTCAATCAACAGTATGCGAGCCTCTGCTAGACTGCATGTAGTCTCTCAAATTACACAACCTCACCTTGTTTTTGTGTGATTTGATAAGGCAGAATCTCGCTTTGTGGTGTTTATGTGGAACGTTGGAATCCATGGAGGTTGAATATTAATCATCTTTTTACATCAGAGAACTCTTCAATCTGTTCTTGCTCCATAAAGCCATTAGAGAAACTCTGAAATCAGTCTGAGAGGAGAAACAATTGAGACATTTGGTAAGAAATGAACAACAAAGGACCTGAAGACAGTTACAGAAGAGAGCAGAGCCAAACACTCACAGGATCTCATGACAAGATGAAACTGTTGCTTTAAGACATTTTAACATGTTATGGGTCAGTTTATTTCTGTTTAAAATGATGTCATTGACCAACTGAAAGTTAAGGCCCACTTGAGCTCAAAGTGACAAAGTTCAGAGCGTGAATTAATGATGTGCTAGATCAGGGATGGCGAACTCCGGTCCTGGAAAGCCACAGTCCTGCAGAATACAGTCCTTGATTAGCTTGTTTAGGTGTGTTTGATTAGGGTTGGAGCTAAACTCTGCAGGACTGTGGCTCTCCAGGACCAACGTTCGCCACCCCTGTGCTAGATGGTCACATGCATTAATGGCAGATTTGCAGTTATTTAGCAGAGGGTGGAGTTTCACATCATTTTACTACAGAGCAGCTTCACATCAGCGCATCTGTCTTTTTATTACAGAAGCAGTTTTGAAGAGTTTCTTTTTTCATATTTGTGGACCAAAACCGTTGATGATGTTTTGGATTGTTTGTGTTTCTGGCATCTGGATGGTGAGTTTTAAATATGTTTTAATGGATTCAGTTGCTTCTGTTCTGGTACCATTTCATAAATGACTGGTTAAATTAGTCAGAGAGGATTAAAATTCACTGTTACAGGACAGTACTGAAAGGGGGTAATTCAAATTCTAAGGGTGGGTGAACGCAAAAAATCCAAACTCAGGAGGTGACAAACTTATTTATATACAATGTTTATACAATGGTTATACAACATGTACAGTAATCCTGGAAACTACTACTATACAGCGCACAACAACACTTACAAAATCCACTGAAGACACAGAAAAGAACCACAGCAGGTGCATAAAGATATATCCATATATAATAAAAAAAGTAAAACTTATAGTCAGTTGGAAGCATCAGCATTTTACTGAATCGAACTTCCGCAGTACATGTTCTTTCCACTCATTTGTGCATTTCTTTCTCAAAAGCAAGTTTTATCAAGTGTTATTAACAGCGTATTTGCTATCAACAAGATCTGTACCTGTCAGGTCCAACAGTGATTTTAGTGGTTTTGTCCAGAAAACACTCATCAGCAGAATCCAGGGCTGCGAGAGTTTGCATGTGTTTATTGTTAGTCTCCAAACCGTGCAGCCATTTCTCCGCTCACAGCCTCAACCGCACTGAAATAAAGATGATGAAGTCTCATCATTGTGTTCATGTTGTCCTACTGCTTCTTCAACAGAGTAATTCTCCAAGTTCTCACTCATTGTGCGATGTCTCTTGTTCGGTTTGATTTCGGGCTGGGACCAAAGCTCTTCCTCTGATTGAATTATTTTCTGTGTGAAGTATTTTGTAGTGAAATACCAGTAAGAAGTTTAGCAGCTGCATTTTGGCTGTTTTGTAATTTATGGAAAGGGCACTTTCACTTTTGAGATTAAAAGGGCCTCCCACTGCTTAACGGTTGGATGGCGAGATACTCTTCACACTTCTCTAGATGTCAAGAGGGATGTCTAAATGTCTAGATAGTGACTAAATGTTTTCAACAAAACATACTACACCTAAACCTCTGTAAATTTGAATGACAGAAATAAAGTCAGTCTGGTTTGTAAGGCTGGAAGTCAGTCGTAGTTCTGGTGTTTCTCTTTCCTTCAGTGATTCTGCTCGTTATCATCAGGTGTCTTCAATAATCAAACAATCATCACTCAATTAATCACTTAAGTATCTAATTAACTCAATTCCCACGAGTGGTGGTTAAACCTGTAAGGAAAAGGAATTTTAGCTGTGATTATATACATTTTCCTTCACATGCTTTTGATCAGATTAGGTTCCTCTCGATGTTTCTTCCTCGTTTGCTTGAATATCTTCATTCATCCTCATTTATCTCTATTCTCTCATGTTTTCAAGCTCAGGAAAATACAGAAACGCTTAGAGAAGTTACAGACAAGAAATACTGTGATGGATGATGTTACATTAATGATTCACATGTTGAATAATATTTAGAAAAGAGTTTGAAAAAAAAGTTGAACTAGAGAAGCTTGTTCTGTTTGTTCTTCATGAGTGTTTGCTGATTCAGATGAAGTGAAGTCAGTGTCAGTGATGGATTCGATCACACTAAACTCTGATCTTACTGAAATACAGACAGATGATCTGATATTGTGGAGGTTTGTACTGAACAAATCACTCATAGCTTCACTCAATAGAGAGCTCAGCGAGATTATGATGTTCTTGATGGGAGATTCAGAGACAGACTGAAACTGGATCATCAAACTGGATCTCTGACCATCACAGACTCCGATACAGATTCAGTGTTACTGTCTCTGGTGAATCACAATTACACTGTCATTATTGATGCACTTTCTTTTCACGTGTTGTGTTTAATTAGTCTTTCATTTGGTAATTTTTGTTTTTTCTTCTGACAGTGTAATCATGCTAAATTTGTGTATTTATTAATCTGGTCTCTGTCATAATACTCACTGATTTATATCCCATTATACTCAATCTGCTCATTCGACTATTATAATGATGCTCAGGTCCAGTGCATTATCAATCCTCATGATGAATTTCTGTCTTGTGTTATTTTTCAGGCTTTTGTAACATCAAGTTTATTTTCTTCTCTTGTGTTTGTGTGTCTGACAGGAATCTGAGATGACGGCGGTGACGTACACGTGTTTCAGCTCAACAATGATCAAACTCTCTGTGCTTCTGTTTCTGACCACAACAACTGCATCTGCCTTTATAATCTATTACTGTTTCAAATATAATCTGATTTTTCTCATTTATATTTCCTCTAAGTGATCTTTAATGAGTTCATTGTGATCCTGAATGATAAATACTGTAGATTATCAAAGAATGCTTTAATTATTTAGTATAACATGCTTTTTTTTTTTTTTGCAAACTTGCAAACAAACAATACACTTTTCACTCACACACGCGCACACACATCCACTCACAAATATTAATGAATCACACTCAATCAAATCACCTCTCTCTCTCTCTCTCTCTCTCTCTCTCTCTCTCTCACTCACTCACTCACACACACACACACACACACACACACACACACACACACTCACACTCACACTCACACTCACACACACACACACACACACAAATAAAAAGAAAAAATCAAATTTGCAAACATAACCACATGCAAAGAATACACTTTTCACTCATACACACGTACACACATTCATTTATTTCTTTTTTATTTATTTATTTATTTTTTGCAAATAAAACTACCATAGTCCATAACTACTGTAGTTTTAACTTATTTTAATACAAATTCAGTTAAATCATCAAACATTTGTATGACTTGCCAGTGTCTTGTTTGACCCAAGCTACGACTTGACTTGAATTGCTTGATTCTCACAAAAATTGACTTGGACTTGAGGGTTAAGACTTGTGACTTGCACATGTGTGACTTACTCCCACCTCTGGTAGTAAGTTAGTAGATGTTAGTAACTGTGGAAGTGCATTATCACAGTCTTTGAATGTTTCTCCTCTCGACGGTTCATTCAGCAGGAGGCGCTCGGCGCTTCACAGGCTTTTATGTCTCGTTGGAGATGTTGCTTCACTAAAATTTTTAATTTTTTTTTGTGTATTTTTTCCAATCCTTTTTACCATCACAGTTAGAATATTAAAGTTGTTGTATAAGCTCATCATAACTTCAAAAAAAAACACTGATCCAGGTCTCTACACTTCTCAGTTTCTCCAGAAGAAAAGACATCATTTTTTGACCTCACAGGTAATTTCTCTAAATGAACATTTACATTCACAGGATATTGTATGTTCCATTAACTCTGACTTATGAATTTTGTTGTAGCAACACAAGCAAAAATGATGAGTGTAATTTACTGGGTTTTGAGGTTTTTCTCTTTTATTTTATCTGTACAAACATCAGTGTGTGTGGATTGATCTGTCGGTGGATAAACAGCTTCTGCTGAATGTTTGTGGTTGATGCTCGTGTCAGTAGTTTGTGGCTGAAGCATTTCTTCAATTTCTCTCCTGCTAATAAGAAGCTCACAATCTTCCACTCCACACAGTGAATCCATCAACAGTCAAATATGATTGACAGCTCACAGGACTTAATAACAGTAGATACAGATATAGTTCACTCTTCTGTTAGTTTTCATTCAGGACCGGAATTCATTTGAAAATGTAAGATCAGCAGAAGCTTGTTGATCTTGGTGATGTTAAAGCAGATGGACGTGCGAATGGAAACTAACTGATGTTGTAGGAAGATTCACACTTAACCAGATAAATATCACAGTCCAGTTGTGTTTCAGAATCTAAGATGTAGCTTGAATCATGTTGAGGGAGATTCAACTAGATACAGTTGCAAGAAAAAGTATGTGAACCACTTGCAGAATCTGTGAAAATGTTAATAATTTTAACAAAATAAGAGAGATCATACAAAATGCATGTTATTTTTTATTTCGTACTGTCCTGAGTAAGATATTTTACATAAAAGATGTTTACATATAATCCATAAGACAAAAAAAAAGCTGAATTTATTAAAATAACCCCATTCATAAGTTTGTGAACCATTGATTCTTAACACTGTGTGTGGTTACCTGGATGATCTACGACTGTTTTTATGTTTTGTGATGGTTGTTCATGAGTCTCTTGTTTGTTCTGAGCAGTTAAACTGAGCTCTGTTCTTCAGAAAAATCCTCCAGGTCCTGCAGATTCTTCAGTTTTCCACCATTTTTTGCATATTTGAACCCTTTACAACAGTGACTGAATGATTTTGAGATCCATCTTTTCACACTGAGGACAACTGAGGGACTCAAACACAACTATTAAAAAAGGTTCAAACATTCACTGATGCTCCAGAAGGAAACACGACGCATTAAGAGTCGGGGGTGAAAACATTCAGAATTTGAAGATCAATGTAAATTGTATTTAATTTGTCTTCCAGGAAACATGTAAGTATCTTCTGTTGCTTCCGAAGGGCAGTACTAAATGAAAAAAAAAAAATGATATTCAAGCGAAATAAGAAAAATTTGGACCTCTTCATCCTGTTCAAAAGTTTTCACCCCCCAACTCTTAATGCGTCGTGTTTCCTTCTGGAGCATCAGTGAATGTTTGAACCTTTTTTAATAGTTGTGTTTGAGTCCCTCAGTTGTCCTCAGTGTGAAAAGATGGATCTCAAAATCATTCAGTCACTGCTGGAAAGGGTTCAAATATGCAAAAGATGCTGGAAATCTGAAGATTTTTTGGGACCTGGAGGATTTTTCTGAAGAACAGAGCTCAGTTTAACTGCTCAGAACAAACAAGAGACTCATGAACAACATCACAAAACAAAAAAACAGTCGTAGATCATCAGGTAACCACACACAGTATTAAGAATCAATGGTTCACAAACTTTTGAACTGCGTCATTTTAATAAATTCAGCTATTTTTTTGTCTTATGGATTATATGCAAACATCTTTTATGTAAAATATCTCACTCAGGACAGTACTAAATAAAAAATAACATGCATTTTGTATGATCTCTCTTATTTTGTTAAAATTTTCCACATTTTCACAGATTCTGCAAGTGGTTCACATACTTTTTCTTGCAACTGTAGATGGATAGACAGATAGATCTATTTCTCTTTTTATCATCTCTGTTCTGCTGCAGAATATTATTCACTTCAAATTTAAGTGGAGCTTCATCAAACCGACATTGAGTGATTTTATACATTTTTAATATGTGACTGACTCTGTTCTGCAGGCGTGTTTCAGACATTTGATAATTAATGAACAAACTGAAGATGGTTATAGGGAGAGAGACTCTCAGGATTTCATGACAAGAGATGACGGCTTTAAGACATTTTTACCTTCTCTAGTCCGAATGAAGCACTAGTGAAAATAAGACTATCGATCAGATCTACAGGATGCTGTGGGTTCAGATGATGTGAAATAATCAGTAAAACACATCAAAACTGTTAAAGATGACGTGACTAATTGTAGAGTTTCACAATACTTCAGCAGCTTCACATCAGCGCATCTGTCATTTTATTACTGAAGCAGTTTTGAAGAGTTTGTCTTTTCATATTTGCGGCCTGAAAGTGTTGAAGAAGTTTCACACTGTTTTGTTCTGTTTGTGTTTGTGCCGTCTCGTTGGTGAGTTTTAAAGTTAAAAACGTCATCATTAGGGATTGTTTGTACAAAGTAAAATGAATGTGAAGTTCAAACAGCCAACAGCAATAAAGGGGTCATGAACTGCATTGTTTTATTGTTTTCCTGCGGTGCACTTATAATTTTAGTATTCTTTTTACATCATAATTTAGAAATAAAAGGCATTTTTCCTACCCTCCAGCATGCGCTGTTTGATTGACAGCTCCAACGATTGCAAAGGGATCGAATAGAGTTCTTTGATCGCTTTCTTAATGTTATTTAAACAGTGATTAAACTATATAATTCTCATCCTAGTAAGAGAAACAAGGTGAAGTTGAGCATTTAGTCACTGGTTTGATTTACTGACACATAAAATGATTAAAAATGATTAGGAAATATAGCAAAATTTGGAATGGTGCATGTTGATCCCCGGTTTGTGTCATCTGACGTCCTTGCAGAGGTCGGGGTCATCTCTTCAGGGGTGGTGATCATCTGAAGTCTGAAGAGGCTGGATCCAAACTGAAGCTGATGTACTCTCTAGTCATCTCAGGACGGGCGTCCCAAGATAAAACAGAAAAGCAAATTGATTATAATTTGTGTAGCTGCTGTTCATAACATTAAGCAAAGATAGTCATGTGCAATTGATCTGATATGAGATTCATTATGTGAACGCTTGGCTAAAGAGATGTGTCTTTAATCTAGATTTAAACTGGGTGAGCGAGTCTGAGCCCCAAACATTATCAGGAAGGCTATTCCAGAGTTTAGGAGCCAAATGTGAAAACGCTCTCCCTCCTTTAGAGGACTTAGCTATCCTAGGTGCAACCAGAAGTCCAGAGTTTTGTGATCTTAAAGAGCGTGATGGGTTGTAGGGCGATAAATACACGGGAGCTAAACCATTTAGAGCCTTATAGGTCAGTAGCAATACTTTATAATCGATATGGAACTTAATAGGTAACCAGTGTAGAGATGATAAAATTGGTGTTATATGATCATATTTTCTTGACCTGGTAAGAACTCTAGCAGCTGCATTTTGTACTAATTGTAGCTTGTTTATTGAGAAAGCAGGACAACCAGCTAGTAATGCATTACAGTAATCTAGTCTAGACGTCATGAATGCATGAACTAACTTCTCTGCATCAGAAACAGATAACATATTCCGTATCTTAGCAATGTTTCTGAGGTGGAAATAGGCTGTGTTTGTAACATATGAAATATGATTTTCAAAGGAGAAGTTGCTGTCTAATACAACACCCAGGTCTTTAACTGTCGAGGATGGAGTAACAGTACATCCTTCTAAATGCAAATTGTAGTCTAAGAGATTCTGTGTACAGGTTTTTGGTCCAATAAGTAATACTTCAGTCTTATCTGAATTTAACAGAAGAAAATTACTGGTCATCCAATGTTTTATATCTTTAACACACTCTGTCAATTTGGATAATTTAGAGATTTCATCTGGTCGTGTTGAAATATATAACTGAGTATCATCAGTGGAAACTAATTCCATGTCTTCTTATAATATTACCAAGTGGCAGCATATATATTGAAAATAGCAGAGGACCTAACATAGAGCCTTGTGGCACTCCATAATTTATTGATGTTATCTTAGATTTTTCCCTGTTTAAATATACAAAATTGCAACGGTCTGATAGGTACGATCTAAACCACATTAATGCCTGTCCTTGTATACCAATGTAAGAGTATTTTTTATGGTCTATAGTGTTGAACGCAGCAGTGAGATCACGTAACACGAGATACAGCCTTGGTCAGAAGCTAGAAGTCATTTGTAATTTTAACAAGCGCCGTTTCTGTGCTATGATGAGGCCTAAATCCTGACTGAAATTTTTCATAGATATCATTTCTTTTGCAAGAACGAGCACAATTGAGCCGACACAACTTTTTTTTACCAAAATAAAAGGCCAAATACCGAGCTCGTAGCCCTCTCCTTGGACAGCATGCTAAATACGCATACCATTTATTCAATCTGCCTTATTTTTTAAGTGTGAACACGACAGAAGAGAGCAGAGCCAAAACACTCACAGGATCTCATGACAAGATGAAACTGTTCTTTAAGACACTTTTGACACATTTATTTCTGTTGAAAACAAGACTTTTGATCTATAAGAATTTGAGGCCTCAAACAAACAAACAAACAAAAAAAAAAAACGATTTTTTTGAAGGTGTTCACTTTATTTAAACAATTTATTTAGATTTAACACCATTTTATCAGGTTTCTGGTTCAAATGTGATTGCTTCATGTTAAATTGATTTGAAACAGTTACTCTTTGACTTAACTTGATGTTTTCATTTTGAAATAACTTTTAAATCAAGTAACCCAATCAAACAGGACTTTCACTTCCCATCATGCTTTGCAAAGGGGTTGAATTGGGAGAGTAAATGTTGAAATAAAGTGTTTTTGTATGCTTTAATAATAAAGCAACCGTTATGGTAGAGCTTTGGATGAAATCAGTATCACGTCTGAACTGCCAACACAGAACATCACATGTGTAAAGAAAAGTTTGTTTTAGTTTGTTACATGACAGGATTAAACAGGAAGCATTAATTGTATGATTATTTGAATGTCAATTTAAATGAAAACCATTTATTTAAGTTAAAATAAAACCATTCATTCAAGTTAAATGAACACCATTGATTCTAGTTGTACATGATTGATTATATTTGGTTTTACTTGTTTCAGTCACGTGGAACCACTGTGCATGATTGAATCATGTTCAGCCAAAGAGCTATTTTTTTGTGTGTGTGTGAAGCTCAAACGTTACAACATTCAGAGTGAATTATCAGAAAGAAAGTGGTAGATGGTCACATGATTAATGTGTGGTTATTTTAGATGATGTTGCAATTTCACAACACGTTACTACAGAGCAGCTTCACATCAGTGCATCATTGTATTACTGAAGCAGTTTTGAAGAGTTCGTCTTTTCATATTTGTGGACTGAAACCGTTGAAGATGTTTTGGATTGTTTTATTCTGTTCGTGTTTCTGGCGTCTGGATGGTGAGTTTTAAACATGTTTTAATGGATTCAGTTGCTTCTGTTCTGGTACCATGTAATAAATGACTGGTTAAATGAGAGAGGATTAACATTCACTGTTACAGGACAGTACTGAAAGGGGGGAATTCATTCAATTCTAAGGGTGGACAAATGCAAACTGACAGAAAAATCCAAACTCAAGAGGTGACAAACTTATTTATATACAGTGTTTACACAAGAAAATCCCCCCAACATGTACAGTAATCCTGAAAACAATCGCTATATAGCGCACAACAACACTTACAAAATCCACTGAAGACACAGAAAAGAACCACAGTGGGTGCATACAGATACTGTATATCCATATATAATTAAAAAAATAAAAAATAAATAGTAAAACTAGTCAGTAGAGTTAAGAGCGTCGACATTTCACTGAATCGAACTTCCACAGTACATGTTCTTTCCACTCATTTGTGCATTTTTTTTCTCAAGTCTTTCTCAAAAGCAAGTTTTATCAAGTGGTATTAACAGTGTATTCATATAACTGTCAGGTCCAACAGTGATTTTAGTTTGGTTTTGTCCAGAAAACACTCATCAGCAGAGTCCAGGGTTTATTGTTAGTCTCCAAACCGTGCAGCCATTTCTCCGCTCACAGCCTCAACCGCGCTGAAATAAAGATGATGAAGTCTCATCATTGTGTTCATGTTGTCTTATGGTTTCCTCAACAGAGAAATGCTTCAAGTTCTCAATCATCGTAGGTTGTCTTTTGTTTGGTTTGATGTCGGTTGGGACCAGATTGCAACTAATTCTCGCTAGCTGTTAGTGATATATGACCAAAATCACAATATGAGTAATTTTATATCACGATAACGATATATATCACAATATAGTTATTTTTGCTTTAAATAAGGTTTTCATGAAATTTCATAATTCATATCACCATTGTCTATATCATTTAAAAATTAATACTAACTTAAAAAACTCTCAAGCTTACTGAAGACCAGTAAACAGTGATAAAGAAAGAGTAAAGAAAAACTACAATAGAACAAAGACAAAATTGAAATAGACCTACCTGAAAAACTTCAAGCACTAGGAATATTACATAAAATGTATAAAGTTACCAAATGTATGAAAAAAACAATGCATAGTCTTTACTGTGTGAATTAAACATACATTTATTCTTATTTAAGTTACAAAAGCGAGATTTTCTCTCTTTTTTGTTGTTTGATTAGCATTAAAGGGGTGGTTCACTGTTTTATTTCTAGGCTTGATTGTGTTTATGCGGCACAGTTTCTTAATGCTTCGTTTTTAAAAAAAAACACACCATATTTTTCATATATTTTACCTTTATTCTACACCACTGTCTCCATTGTCATTTGAACGGCTGGTTTGACTTCCTGGTTCTATGATACCACTCCCTCTGAAATACGCAATGTGCTCAGATTGGTTAGCTGGCCCAGTGTATTGTGATTCGCTGAAGCGTCCGGAAACGCCACGCCCCTTACCATTATTTGTTACACGTGCTTCAGTGGAAATGTAAAAAATGGCATCAATATTGCTGTATCATATTGAGCCCAAATCAGACCCAGATAGCAGTAATGATGAAGGGGGTCAAGCAGAACCTCTACAAGCACATCTTTTAAAGGATGTTTCTGAATGGTAAGTATTTCCTTTTGTACATGTGTCAAAGTGTTTAGATATGCTGTCACTTGTAAATGTCACTGCTGTTTATGTTAGCTTTCAATATACGGTTTTATCCTGATTAAAGCTTTACTGTAGCTGAATACATGACTGAGTAGTAGAATTTTTGTAAAGGTATTGTTTAATTTATAGCATGAACAACTGTTTGTCTATGAACATAGACGTTTGTTGGCGTTTGTTGGAGAATTTAACTAACTGGCTATCGAAGTCTTTGTTTACGCCCTTGATGCAACCAAAAAATAGCAACAAAACTATACATTTAAAAGACATGGACAAACAATAAAACAAAAGTTTTTGGCCCATAAACAGCAGCTTCTGCTTTTAAAGTGGGAACTCTCTGTAATCTTTCAGTAATAGCCTTGGTGCAAATCCAGCATTGAACTCGTGATTCTGGAAGCTGTCTTCAGCGCCACATCCAGTGTAGACAATATCACTGATTTTAATGGGTTCTATTATCTTTTGACTCGTCGCATCGCGCCGCACGCGTCCGGTGTAGACAACTCTTCCACTTCCATAATACTGCACGGCATGGCCTCGCTAACTTTGTTGCGTGTTCCTGGGGGCAGGGTTTATGTTAATTGCAGGGTTGGTGATGTCACCAACCCGGAAAGAGGCTTGTTGTAGTCCAAACCGGTCGTAATTGTAGGCATTAAACTGCCATAACTTTAAAAGACAATATCTCAACATTACACACTAACTAAAGTTAAAAAAGTGAAATCACAATGAACCACCCCTTTAATAATGACAGCAGGTAAATTTGGATGCTGTCCCTTTAAGACTGACTGCACAGATCTATTATACTTGAGCCTTGTCTTTCTCAACTGTACCTTCACTTAAGACATAAATGGCTCTGTTTACTTGCAAATAAATGGTCACTTTGACACATAGGTGTGTGTATTTAACCGTTCGAGTCCAATTAGGCAGCAAAAAGCACTCAATTCAATCCTCACGCGCTCTTTGAGCAGCGGCTTCATGTCGCGCGTCTCTCAGAGAGCGTGCGCATATGCTAAAATAAGTTGTCTTTTGCTGCTAATTGCGCTTTAACAGTTTAAAACCACCTGTTTTTAAACCACAATGCTTAAAAACTCACGCAAATGATAAGCTTTTGTGACCACGCAGCATAGCAGCCTCGCGTGAGCCTAACCGCGACAGAGACGATAGTCCAAAATCTCTACCAGCTGACAAATTTATACCGGTTAATTGTGTCTACCTGTTTATCACCCACCCCTACTTATTGTGCTTAATAACACTTTAACATCGAGAATGTCCCTAATTCGCGATCGCCTTCTGAGAAAGGCAGGTTTCTGTGCATGCACTTTGTCAGTGTGCCAGTCAGCATGAGTACCTTTTCAGGATATATTGCGTTTATAACTCTTTTTAAAGGTGCCATAGAATTGAAAATTGAATTTACCTTGGCATAGTTGAATAATAAGTTCTGTACATGAAAATGACATACCGTGAGCCTCAAACACCATTGTTTCCTCCTTCATATGTAAATCTCATGCATGAAAAACACCACGGAAAAAAGGGCGAATCCCAACATAACACCGACTGTCATGTAACAGTCGGGATCACTATTATTTACGCCCCCAACTTTTGCATATACCAGCTCATGTTCAAGGCAAGGCAGTATTAACATCGTGGAGCTGCACAGCCAAATCATCAGAAGTTATGTAGGTATTGTGAAGCAAGCAAGCATGCAAGCATTAAAAATGTGGGATACCATCCGTTGAGCTTTTGATACCAATATATAGTAAGTACAAACAAGTAACCTCCATGTAAAGTTTGTATGTAATCCACAGGTTTAAACAGTTCCAGGCAAGGAAAATCCAAATTAAATAATCCAATCATTTGGCACACACTTAACCTCTTGAGCGGTACAGTCCCACATATGGGATTTAGAATGTTCAGTAATGTCACATAAAGGCAGGAACACACCAAACCAACGCCGACGAACTAGTGGCGACGAAAGCAGACTCTGGGGTTGGCTCACGTCGGCAGCGTCTGGGTCCAAAGTTGACCTGACACACCAAACCAACGCTTGACAGCTGACGGCTAAGTAGCACATCCATTCTGCGCCTGCGTAAGATGAAATGCCTTTCCGTACCAGCAGGTGACAGTAGCTGAACAGCCAATCAGAATGATCAGATGGCCCAACAGACGGACGAGCTCCAACGCCAACATGTTGATTCGGCCGAAAAAAAGCCAACGAGGACCAACCTCAGTCGACGTTGCGGAACAGACTGAGAAAACTAGGTTGACGAACAAAAACTGCCCGACGGCCGACCGTCGGCTTGGTGTGTTCCTGCCTTAACTGCCTGTGCTTTCACACTTTGGCTGCTCAGCGCTTGTCATATATCATAACTATGCAGTGTTTTCAGCCACATAATATATATATATATATATTTTTTTTTTTTTAAGGTTTCAGGCATTTAAATACATATAAGCACCAGTAAAACAATACATTCAGAGTTTGTAAAATACACACTGATGTCAGACATGAGTGGAAGCAGCAATAACAGTAACACTTTAGAATACTGATCCTTCGTTAATGAATAACTACACCGGAACAACTGAGTAATGCATTATTAACACTCTAGTAACTACTATTAACTAACAAGAAACTCTGATTAATCAATTAGTAAGTAACAGTGCTTATTCGAATGTGGTAGTTCACTATTAACTAATCAGTAACTGTTTTTGTTTCATACCTCCCAGAGAACCACTAAAAACTACTATAGACAGGTTCATAATTAACATCAATGATACATAATGTATAATAAATTCTAAAGTGAAGATCATGGTAACCCACTAGTAATGACTGAAGTATTACCAAATCCTTCAGAAGGAATTACTATCTAGTAACTACTGAAGTCACTATAAACTTTTGAGGTTTTTGTACATTTTGGTACAGTTTTGTACAGTAATTCCTTCCTGACTTCAGTAGTCACTTTAGAATACTGATCCAAATAATTAGTAATTGCTTCTAAAGGATTTGGTAATACTTCAGTCATTACTAGTGGGTTACCATGATCTTCACTTCAGAATTAATTATACATTATGCATTATTCACATTAATTATGAACCTGTATATAGTAGTTCTTAGTAGTTCTCTAGGAGGTATGAAAAAATAGTAGTTACTGATTAGCTAATAGTGAACTACCACCTTTAATTGAGCACTATTACTTACTAATTCATTAATCAGAGTTTATTGCTAGTTAATAGTAATAACTAGAGTATTAATAATACATTAATCATTTGTTCCAGTGTAGTTATTCATTAATGAAGGATCAGTATTCTAAAGTGTTACCACAATAACAATCCATTCAAATATAATTTGACAACGTTTATTCATATCAGACACACATAGTGGGCCTAAGTAACATACTCGGTTACATACGTAACCTCGGTTCCCTGAGAAACGGAACTAGTATTGCGTATGGGGGAAAATTCCTTTTTCCTCGACACTGAAGCCTTTTTCAATAACGCAGTATAACTGCACGGCCATTGGTTCAAACTGGAAAACTTTTTGAACCAATGACGGCGTGGTGGAGCTGCGTGAGCTTATGGCGATGCAGCGCGCCAAAGCCTGCCAAAATGGACGGGGCATCTGGCTATATAAGCGAGCATTTTGCCATAGGATTTCAGGTCAATTGACTAAAGCGACGACACTGAGTCATACAGCTCCATGGCACAGCAGCATACGCAGTATTCGTTCCATATCTCAGGGAACCGAGGTTACGTACGATACTTCACTCATACTGCGTATGGGGAATGAATATAATCACGCCATGCCATGGGAGGGAACGACTGAACCTATCTTGGGCACCGGAGGGGCCCAGGGGATAAATAGGGAGGCAAAAGCCGTCGTACCCTCATGTTACACATGCTAAAAGGGAGCTGGCTCCCATAAGATAACAAGCATGACCGACGGGCTACGTAGAGGCCGTCAAATCAAGCTGAAAGGACCTGAGCGTGCAACACCGGAATGTCCAAGATAAAGAATCTGACAAATGTGGACGGCGAAATTGGTTCAAAAAGTTTCCCAGATTGAACCAATGGCCGTGCAGTTACACCGCATTATTGAAAAAGGCTTCAGTGTCGAGGAAAAATGATTTTTTCCCCATACGCAGTATGAGTGAAGTATTGAAAGGGAACTATAAAGTTTATTCTATTATTCTTCAGTTCACCAGCCACTTACTTGGCACGTATTTCATTAAATCCGACTGACAGGATTCTGCGAACTGCGGCGCAAACTAAGATGGTGGCGCCCATCTCGCATTATAGATCAAGATAAAGATCATTTAAAAAGATTTTAAAACGCCAAAACAGACTCACACATATTTGAGAATCGGAGTATCAGATTGTTGACGACATGGTAAGCAAGTTTGTGAACATTTTAAACAAAAAAGGAAAAACCTTTTTTTCCTTTTTTGCCTTTGTACTGCTGCAGAATATTATTCACTTCACATTTAAATGATTAGAAGTGTTTTAGTGAAGCTTCAGCAAACGAACATCAAGTGATTTTAAAGCTTTAATCTGTGAAAACTGTTCTTCAGATGTGTTTGGTGAAGTCAGTGTTTGTGTTGAAGTGAGATTCAGTCACTCTAAACTCTGAACTTACTGAAATGATAGATGATATGATTCAGTGGAGGTTTGGAAATGAAAACACATTTTAATAGCCGAAATCAATAAATGGGTCGACAGAATCACTTTTTTGTTTTTGCAGGATTGCTGTTGCAGGGTGGGACATTGAAGGAGGGAGATGCAGTCACTCTAAACTCTTATTTTATTATGATGGATGATAATGTGATTCAGTGGAGGTTTGGAAAGGAAAACACTTTAATAGCTGAAATCAATGTAACGGCCGACAGAATCGCTGTATATGATGATGTTCTTGATGGGAGATTCAGAGACAGACTGAAGCTGGACAAACAAACTGGATCTCTGACCATCACAGACATCACAACTGAAAATCTTGGAGATTATACACTAGAGATCAACGGTGTGAGAAAGGAAAATTTCCATGTCAATATGCCTGGTGAGGTTAAAAAAAATTGTTTAACCTGTTTTTTAATGGCAAAATTTAAATTTTAAACTATTTGATGTAGTAAAACATTGTGAAGTGATATCTCAGTATTAATCTGTTTGTGTTTCTTCTGTTTCTTCAGTATCAATGACGCCAGTGTTTGTGTTGAAGGGAGATTCAGTCACTCTAAACTCTGATCTTACTGAAATGAAACGTTATGATTGGATTCAGTGGAGGTTTGAAAACACTATAATAGCTCAAATCAATAAAGAGTTTGACAGAATCGCTGTATATGATGATGTTCTTGGTGGGAGATTCAGAGACAGACTGAAGCTGGACAATCAAACTGGATCTCTGACCATCACAAACACCACAGATGAACATACTGGACTTTATGAACGAAAGACCAAGTTTTGGACCACTGAGTTCTTTCTTGTTGTCTTTAGTGAGTTAAATATTTGTTTCACCATTTTATGTTTTAATCCAAACAACATTTTGCTTCTTTTCTGTCTGTTTTTGTTTATATTATTTAATTGAAATTTAAATATATCAAATTATTTACTTTTAAAAGCAATCATAAAGTTATTTAAAATCTCTCTCTGCTACAAACTCTGTTTCTGTTTGTTCTCTGTTTGGTGATACAGATGAAATATCAGTGAAGGAGGGAGATTCAGTCACTCTAAACTCTGATCTTACTGAAATGAAACATTATGATTGGATTCGGTGGAGGTTTAAAAATGAGAAAACTGTAATAGCTGTAATCAATAAACGATTTGGCAGAATCGCTGTATATGATGATGTTTTTGATGGGAGATTCAGAGACAGACTGAAGCTGGACAAACAAACTGGATCTCTGACCATCACAGACACCAGAACTGAACATACTGGAGTTTATAAACTACAGATGAGGGTTTCAGACAGATTATCATTAAAAGCATTCAGAGTTTCTGTCTATGGTGAGTAGAGATCATTTGTTCTATCCTTTTGTTCCAACTATTTACATTTTTATTAAATATTGAATCATTTAATGTTTGAGATGATAGATCACATAAACACTGACTCAACACACTGTTGATTAGATTTGTTCTTATTTATTTTTTTTCTGTCACGTTTTTCAGCTCGTCTGCCTGTTCCTGTCATCAGCAGAGAATGTTCTTCATCATCATCATCATCATCATGTTCATTGGTGTGTTCAGCTGTGAATGTGAGTCTTGTGACTCTCTCCTGGTACAAAGGAGACAGGTTATTGTCCAGCATCAGCGCGTGTAATCTCAGCAGTCTCTCTCTACCTCTGGAGGTGGAATATCAGGATGAAAACACCTACAGCTGTGTGATCAACAATCCCATCAGCAACCAGACTCAACATCTCAACATCACTAACCTCTGTCACGCATGTTCAGGTACGGCAGTGCTGATATTAGTTGATGGCAGTGCTGATATTAGTGTTTATTGACTGAGCTGATCTCAGTTTGATGTTTTTATTCCTCAGAATCCGTTCACTGTTGTGGTCCTACTGAAGCTGTGATCCGATTGGTCCTCTCTGCTCTGGTGGGCGTGGCTACTGTCATTCTTCTGGTTTATGACATCAGATCCAGAAGAGCTGAACAACATCAAGCACATATTCACACATCAGAAACCTAATGGTGTCATTTCTCATACTATTTTTTGTCATTTATTAATCTTAATATATTTGTAATGGCTTTATATGCTGGTGTTTACTGTATGTTTATTTTAGCTGGCTAATTTCCACCCTAGAATGTAATTTGAGAACAAACAAACAGATTTTTGCTCATTAACTCATTAGTGCTCAAAGTGTTTGTCATTGTAAATACTGGTTTTTTTTTTTTGTTTGTTTGTTTTAACAATCTAGTCATTTATATTTAATTGGGGACTTTAAAAATGTCTTCCAATCACACTTAAAGTTTCACGTCTTGTAGTGTTTTTGTTCAGATCAGACGTCTCTAATACTGAAGCTCTTTTACTGATTAAACACGACATTTCTCTCAGATAAAACACACAGATCTCACTTTACTACTGCTGTTCATTTGTCATTTGCATTTTCTTGCCTTTATCAATAAAGTTTTTTCACTCTGAAGTTAAGAGTCTCTCCATGTTTTATTACATTTATTATGTCGAGCGCCCCCTGCAGGAATACTAACCCTATTTTAACTATTTTATCACTACACTATATATAAAACATTATATTATTTTAACCATTATTTCTAAATGTTTACAATATTATTAAGGTCATTTTTCCTTTACCCCTAAAATAATATTTTTTTTATTTTTTTTTTTTTGTTATTAAATTATTTTTGTACCTTTTCTGAAGCAAACCACATAGACATTATGTATTACTGAATCATGCACATTAAAGGGATAGTTCACCCGGTTCACCCCCACATTTGCATGTTTGCTGGGATTTACTTTAAAACCAGAAAACTGGAAACACTGATCACCATAATAGCGACTAAACGTTTTAAACAAAACATACTACACCTAATCTTCTGTTAATTTTCAAAAAGAACTGTAGACGAATGACAGAAATAAAGTCAGTCTGGTTTGTAATAAGAGAAATTTAATGTTTTTTTAGTTGGTTTTAAGGCTGGAAGTCAGTTGTAGTTCTGGTGTTTCTCTTTCCTTCAGTGATTCTGCTCGTTATCATCAGGTGTCTTCAATAATCACACAATCATCACTCAATTAATCACTTAAGTATCTCATTAACTCAATTCCCACGAGTGGTGGTTAAACCTGTAAGGAAAAGGAATTTTAGCTGTGATTATATAAATTTTCCTTCACATGCTTTTGATCAGATTAGGTTCCTCTTGATGTTTCTTCCTCGTCTGCTTGAATATCTTCATTCATCCTCATTTATCTCTATTCTCTCATGTTTTCAAGCTCAGGAAAATACAGAAACGCTTAGAGAAGTTACAGACAAGAAATACTGTGATGGACGATGTTACATCAATGATTCACATGTTGAATAATATTTAGAAAAGTGTTTGAAAAAAAAAGTTGAACTAGAGAAGCTTGTTCTGTTTGTTCTTCATGAGTGTTTGCTGATTCAGATGAAGTGAAGTCAGTGTCAGTGATGGAGGGAGATTCAATCACTCTAAACTCTGATCTTACTGAAATACAGACAGATGATCTGATATTGTGGAGGTTTGTACTGAACAAATCACTCATAGCTTCACTCAATAGAGAGCTCAGCGAGATTATGATGTTCTTGATGGGAGATTCAGAGACAGACTGAAACTGGATCATCAAACTGGATCTCTGACCATCACAGACTCAGATACAGATTCAGTGTTACTGTCTCTGGTGAATCACAATTACACTGTCATTATTGATGCACTTTCTTTTCACGTGTTGTGTTTAATTAGTCTTTCATTTGGTCATTTTTGTTTTTCCTCTGACAGTGTAATCATGCTAAATTTGTGTATTTATTAATCTGGTCTCTGTCATAATACTCACTGATTTATATCCCATTATACTCAATCTGCTCATTCGACTATTATAATGATGCTCAGGTCCAGTGCATTATCAATCCTCATGATGAATTTCTGTCTTGTGTTATTTTTCAGGCTTTTGTAACATCAAGTTAATTTTCTTCTCTTGTGTTTGTGTGTCTGACAGGAATCTGAGATGACGGCGGTGACGTACACGTGTTTCAGCTCAACAATGATCAAACTCTCTGTGCTTCTGTTTCTGACCACAACAACTGCATCTGCCTTTATAATCTATTACTGTTTCAAATATAATCTGATTTGTTTTCTCATTTATATTTCCTCTAAGTGATCTTTAATGAGTTTATTGTGATCCTGAATGATAAAGGGTTCCTTCACAAACCTTGCGTTACTTTTATATTGTAAACACAGATTTTGAAAGAGTTAAACCTCTGATCAGAGTAAAGTTTTGCTCTGTCTTTTGCTCAGCATTGTGATCTTTTGTCTCCTGGTCATTGAACGGTATGGTAAAATCTGGCAGCTTCTCCCTGATTTTCCTGTTGGAAAGTATTTTAAAATGGATGCATCACTTTAGCATTTACCTTTGCCCGTTTTGGTGTTGTCTTCACATGTAGAATGACATTTGCCTCACAGAACTGTTGAAACTGAGCGGACGTGAACTGCAGGCCACAGTCTGATCTGATGGTAAGGGTCAGACATGATGACTGAAAACTTCCTCCAAGCTTACAGAAACTTTATCAGCTGTAGTGGATTTGAGTATTGCATATTCATAGCTGCAAGAACTAATGCGATTTCACTCGGAACAGCATTTTAGGACTTCCGGTTCCATCACCCTAAAGTCTATGGGTTTTTTGAATGGGTTTTTGCTGAATCGCCTGAAATAAGGTCTGTGGTTAACAAAGCCTCTAAATATTTTCACGTTTTGATCTATGACATAAAACACCAGTTATAACCCGCTTGTGATTTTTTTTTACACCTTTATTGTGTTTTAAAAACGGCGGTTGCTAACAAATTGCTAAAAGGGACTACTTACTCTGGCGGGGACTTTAGACGTCATCATGACAAACAGGAAATCACACTCACTAGCCCGTGTTTCAGTCTCACGTTCTTAGACGTTTTACCTGTTACTTGAAATTGATATGGCCATAGCTAGTGCTTCTGAGATGGTGTTTTTTTCCTTGGCAAATGTCAAGTCAAGTCAAGTCAAGTCACCTTTATTTATATAGCGCTTTTTACAATGTAGATTGTGTCAAAGCAGCTTTACATTGATAACTGGTACATTATTTGGCTGCACAGCAGCTCTTAAAGAATAGTGTCAATGCAGGCAGATCAAAGCACTGTTGAATATCAAATGTCAAGTCAAATGTCAAGTGTCCCCAACTAAGCAAGCCAAAGGCGACAGCGGCAAGGAACCCAAACTCCATCAGGTGACATCAGGTGGCAGACAAGTGGCAAATTTGTTTTAAAATGGAGAAAAAAACCTTGGGAGAAACCAGGCTTAGTCGGGGTGCCAGTTCTCCTCTGGCCAACAGTGCTTTGTTACAATTCAGGTTGCTATCATAAGTCCAATAGGATCGCAACATTAAAAGTATTTATTTCAGTTCCATCCAATTGAGGATCGTATTCAT
This sequence comes from Ctenopharyngodon idella, assembly GCF_019924925.1. Lineage (NCBI taxonomy): Eukaryota > Metazoa > Chordata > Actinopteri > Cypriniformes > Xenocyprididae > Ctenopharyngodon > Ctenopharyngodon idella. The sequence goes on from NC_067228.1 coordinate 1,353,834, forward strand.
CACGCCGGTATGGATGGTTGTTGAGGAACTGTGTCGTGGCGGTCATGTCGATGAGGCCTTCACAGGGGATGATCTAGTTGACTCAATCTCTGCTGATACGTCAGGGCTGCGTTGTGGTCGTGTCAAGGTGGAGGTCCTTGGTCTCACCTGGATACGGCCCGGATCCGGTTGACTACGGTGAACCTCGGGATAAACAGAAAGACTAATATTAGCGTAGATGCCATTCTTCTTCTGATGTAACGAGTACATCAGGTGTTATAGGAAGTGTTCCCGGTTCCGGCTGACCTAATTTATGCAGCCTAATAATCCTTTAACGGATTTGAAAATATAAATTGGTAATGTATTACGTGTATGCCAGGTTAAAGAGATGCGTTTTTAGTCTAGATTTAAACTGACAGAGTGTGTCTGCTTCCCGAACAATGCTAGGAAGATTGTTCCAGAGTTTAGGTGCCAAATAGGATGCAATGGTATGCAAACACAGTATACAGTATACACAGTATACAATCAAACATAATACAGTGAAAGATAATCTTTAAGGTTTATTTGGGGCACAATGATCGAGCATAAGAATTTTTAAACACAAAGAAAATAATATTAAGGTTTATATAAACTAACAAAATAATAAACAAATAAAACATTATTAACAAAATATCTCAGAGAGGCACACATAAAATTATTTTCTAACATTTTTGGATAAAACGAATGGACAGAATTTCTCATGAAAAAGTGGATAAGTATTCATACACAGCACAGATCATAATCAGCGAGCATGTTTTTTTAAATAAAGTTGTTTTTTAAATAAAGTTTGAGGAAGCTTGGTGGTGGTGACGTGACACGACCATGGTGTGCTGTAGTCCGTTTATAGCCTACTGTTAGCTTTTTATATCTGACGACTTTATTTAGGCTTCAAAATGTATAAATGTTGTGTTAACTTGTAAAGATTATCTTGATAGACAACACGTGTAAGTGTCATAACCCTTTGTTAAACACAGAGCTTATTTTTTGCGATTTTCCAAAAGTGTATGGGAGAAATGCATAGGCTTTTGATCGAGGTAACCCGTGCGCCGCTAACTTCCGGGTTGGCCTACAAAAACACGTCATCTCTGATGTATACTCTATTAGAGAAACTCTGAAATCAGTCTGAGAGGAGAAACAAATGAGACATTTGAAGACAGTTAGAGGAGAGAGCAGAGCCAAACACTCACAGGAACTGTTGCTTTAAGACATTTTTAACATGTATTGGGTCAGTTTATTTCTGTTGAAAATTATGTCATTGATCTACTGGAAGTTGAGGTCTACTGGAGCTCTTCGTGACAATGTTCAGAGCTTTAATTAACCAGCTAAAAAAAAAGAGCTAGATGGTCAATATGGATTACCACTTATAGATGTGTGGTTATTTTAGATGTTGGAGGAGTTTCATATCATTTTACTACAGAGCAGCTTCACATCAGCGCATCTGTTATTTTATTACTGAAGAAGTTTTGAAGAGTTTCTTTTCATATTTATGGACTGAAAGCATTGAAGAAAATGTTTCTCAAATTAGTTTTGCTCTGTTTGTGTTTCTGGCGTCTCACTGGTGAGTTTTAAACATGTTTTTATGGCTTTAGTTGTTTCTGTTCTGGTACCATGTAATAAATTACTGGTAAATAACTGTGATTTTACTGTCAGATCAAGTGTGAATTCAGGTCTACTACCATTTATTAGGGATTGATTAAATAAAATAATTTAAATATGAAGCTCAGATACTCAACCGCATTAGTTTTAGTGTGACGTTAAACATTAAAGTAAAAGTTTCTTTTTAATTAGTTATTGTTCTATATGAGTTTATTTCTCTTTTAATGTATCATTTTCAGTCTTTGTACTGCTGCAGAATATTATTCACTTCACACTTAAATGATTAGAGGTATTTTAGTGAAGCTTCATCAGATCAACATCAAGTGATTTTAAAGCTTTAATCTGTGAAAACTCTGTTCTTCAGGTGTGTTTGGTGTTACAGTACAGTGTGGGAGGAAACTCTGATCTTATTGAAATAATGGATGATGATGTGATTCAGTGGAGGTTTGGAAACACTTTAATAGCTGAAATCAATAAACGGGTCGACAGAATCACTGTATATGATGATGTTCTTGATGGGAGATTCAGAGACAGACTGAAGCTGGACAAACAAACTGGATCTCTGACCATCACAGACATCACAACTGAACATGCTGGAGATTATAAACTGCAGATCAACAGTGTGAAGAAGAGTTTTATTCTCCTTGTCTTTGGTGATTTTTAATATTTGTTTCACTTGTTTTATTTTTTATCAGCAGTTAAAATTTTAACCCACAAAAACTTTTTTTTTTTCTGTTGTTTTATAAGAATAAATTTCAGAGAATTTACTTTCATAAAAATCTTAAAGTTATTTATAAATATTAATCTGTGCACTGTTTCGTTTTTTTTTTTTTTTTTTTTTTTTTTTTTTTGTGGTGATACAGTTAAAATATCACTGAAGGAGGGAGATTCAGTCACTTTAAACTCTGATCTTAATGAAATGAAGGATGTTGATGTGATTCAGTGGAGGTTTGGAAACACTTTAATAGCTGAAATCAATGTAACGGCCGACAGATTCACTTTATATGATGATGTTCTTGATGGGAGATTCAGAGACAGACTGAAGCTGGACAATCAAACTGGATCTCTGACCATCACAAACATCACAACTGAACATACTGGAGATTATGTGCTACTGATAACGAGAGCAAAACCTTTATTAAAAACTTTCAGAGCTTCTGTCTATGGTGAGTAGAGATCATTTCTCCTGTCCTTCAGATATTCTTGATATTAGTGTTTATTGTCTGAGCTGATCTTAGATTGATGTTTTTATTCCTCAGACTCCGTCCACTGTTGTGGTCCTGCTGAAGCTGTGATCCGATTGGTCCTCTCTGCTCTGGTGGGCGTGGCTACTGTCATTCTTCTGGTTTCAGATCCAGAAGAGCTGAACAACATCAAGCACATATTCACACATCATGTACCTCATTGATGGTGTCATTTCTCACAAACTGACTTGAAATATATAACTTATGAGATTTACTTATTTGTGGCTTTATGTGTTCATCTTTTTCAGGAAGTATTGAAATCTAAAGCAAAACGCTGAACTTTAAAGGTTCTTGAAATGTTATTTGTTCTTCTAGTGTTTTTTCATAATAAATACTGATGATTGTTTAAGCTTGTGCTCTCTCTTTCAGTGATGTATTTTTAAAAATCCATTTCAAAAGGCTTTATTGTTTATATTTAAACTCTAACACAGATCTCGCTTCACTACTCTGTTGTCTATATGTATTTGCTTGTCTTTATCAATAAAGCTTTCTCAGAGTTTCAAGAGTCTCTCCATGTTTTATTACGTTTATTATATCGAGCGCCCCCTGCAGGAATGCTAACTTTATGTAAGTAATATGGTGCTCTAGCTGTGCTGCACTGTGATTAAACCACTTTTCTTCATGGTGAAGAGCTGTTAACCAAACTGTAAAGAAAGCAGCACTTGCGCACCATTTTAAATATCAGTCATGTTGCTCACTTTCTTCATTCCAGTTGGCTCATGTTGTTATGAAAATATTTGCCATTGGAATAACTAGGTTAAGATGACTTAAAAGCCCACTTTGCTCTTGTGTGTATAGTCCACATATTCCAGATGTGGGTCGGATCTGGGCCACACTATGTTGCTGTCTGGGTCAGTGCTGATATTAGCGTTTATTGACTGAGCTGATATCAGTTTGATGTTTTAAGCAACACGTTGTACTTTAAAGGATCTTCTAGTGTCTGTCAGTTTATCAAAGCTGCATGGAGTTGATCTGAACTGAGCAGAAGCAACTGGTAATTTTGATTTTCTTTTATCTGTGTCTCATAACCACCCTAAAAGATGATTTGAGAACAATTTAATCTTTCATATTTGATTGGGGGCCTTAAACACACATAAAATACCTTGTTTGTCTTTTGAGTGTTATCGTTCAGTCAGCGCTGGATAATGGTGTTCAGATCAGACATCTGTAAGTTTGAAGTTTTGTTGAGGCTTTATTGTTCAGATAAGACATGCAGATCTCACTTATTTGCTTCCCCCTATTAATAATGTTTTCTTACTCTGAGGTTCAAAAGTCTTTCTTACAAGTTTTATTACATGTACGACATTGAGTGCCCCCTGGATAAATACTATGGGGAAATACCTTCCTCTTGAGAATACTGAATCCTGATTGGCTTAATGCTGTTGCCCTGCAATGGCCAATGTCACTCAAGTGTGCCTCTCGTTTGCTATTGAGTCTTTGCAAAAAGTAGACTACTCCAAGAAGGATTCCCTTGAGTGGAATAAGGTTAAGCCAGGATAAGCTTCAAGCTTTGTATCACCTGCATGGGACCCATAGAGTCCCCAGATGACCACGATATGTGTGTTGTTTGCCTGGGTCCCATGCACATAGAAACAGCCACTGAGGAGCCCAACTGCTCTCATTGTGACTCTATGAGCGTGTGGACTCAGATAGCCCTCAATCGGCCTCTTTCCAGCCACCTCTTCCCCCACTGCTTCAATAGATGAGCCATCACCGGCTCAATGGTAGAGTTCCTCACGCTTCCCTGACAGGTCCTTTCCAGTGGCCTTTGCTTAGTCAGGTTTCCAATCCCCATCACAAGCTTGTGACCTTGTCTCATTCATGGCCAGAAAGAGAAGTGTGACAATGCCATGCCAACAGTGGTGGCGGAATGTCAGGATTGGTTGGTCATCCATCTTGAGGACTCTGCTTCCAATTGGCAATTCCTCTGGCCACATTGACAACGAGCTTTTGCGCACCATTTTTCCAAAGCAGCCCAAGAGTTCAACTTGGAATGGGCTCCTCCTGCTGAGCGAGTTCAGTAGGCTCGATGAATGGTTTGTCCAGCTTGGTTGCTGTCAAGGGGCCCACCCCATTCTTCCTGGAGGTGCACGATGAAGTTAACAAGATGTGGCATGTCTAGTATTCGGCTCGTGCCCACATCTTGAGTTCACCACTTCTCAATACTGGGGTTTGCCTGGATCTCTTCAAGAGTCCAAGATTACCCCAGTTGAGGAAGCCGTTGCTGCTCACTTCTGCCTCTCAGCAACACTGTCACAGAAAGTGCGGAGAACTTCTTCCAAAGTGAGAGCTTCATCTACTAGATGTCTCTGTGCTCATACATGGAAAGTCTTCAAGATTTGGTGCAGCTCAAAGTGCCACAACCTTGTCAGCTGCCCGATTTTAGTCATTTTCTCTTTTCTACAAGAGCGTCTGGATGTACGCCCTTATGTGTATGTGGCTGCTATATCAGTTTTTCCCTCTAAAGTTGATAAGCTGTCAGTGTACACGCTTAGTGCATTTATATTGAACGCACCAGACAGTTTAGACCAGGGGTGTCCAAACTGGGCCATGTAGGGTGCAACTGTCCTGCAGAGTTTAGCGCCAACTAGTGGTGGGCGATATGAGCTAAAATTCCCAAATTTCCCAATGTCCAGACATATCGATATTATATTGCGATATGAGAAAAAAATGTGGAATTACATTTTAGTAGACCTTAGTTAAATTACAGCCAAAATATGTATTTTAACTAGGGGTGGGAATCTTTAGGCACCTCACGATCCAATTCCAAAAGGATTCTTGATAGAAATGATGTCACAGATGTTTTTTTTTTTATTTGTAAAGTTTCCAATGATGATGTTTTATCTGTGACCATAAAAGACGGAGTATTGTTAGCCTACTGCTGTTTAAGGAAAAAAAAACAAGTGATCGCGCCAGTGCCTCATACATATATACATACATATTGTAATGAAGGGCTGACAGCGTGAGGATCCATTTGCAGTTTCTTTATTGTGACAACAAAGCACAAGGCAGACAAGGGCAAGACAGTAGCAGTAACAGGGACAGGCTTGAGTCGAGGCAGGCGGCAGACAAACAGAAACTTACAACAGGCAGAGTTCAGGGCAGGCGGCAAACAAACGTAATCCAGGAAACAGGCAAGGTTCAAGGCAGGCGGCAGAGGTTCACAAATGATAAACAGTCCAATCGATAGCAAGGTAACAGTCCACAAGAAAACGCTCAGTAGTGATCACCGGGGCAAATCAAGACTTCGCAGTGCATGGATGCGTGTGTGCGTCTTAAATAGTGTGAGTGTGATGCAATGCGGGTGTGTGCAATCAGTCCCAGGAATGAGGGCCTATGGGTAACGTAGTCCAAAAGGAAGTGACTCAGAACTCAGGTGATGGCTCCCTCCGGCGGCCGGGAGGAGGAGCCGCGGGAGCCGTATTCGTGACACATATATACATACATATATACATACATACATATACATACATACATACATACATACAGTATATACATACATATATACATAATATATATACACTTCTGTGATCAATATAAACTCAAAGTTTAATTTAATAAAGCATATTTTTGCTGTTAAATGAGGAGCACTAAATACCTGACTCTCTCCAGTCACAGGCTGTTCTGAGAGAGCAGGCACGAACAGTCCGTTACCGATGTCACTCACAAGATAACTTAAAATATTAATTATAAATAAAAATACACATTTTTCTTTTATTCCACAAAATAAACAAATATAAAAATGATCAACTGACAATAGTATAACCAAAACAAATCGTTCAGAAACCATTTCACTATTTCAATACAGTAAAACACTGAAAAGTTTGCTGGAACCGTTATAAAAAAAAAAAAAACTCTCAACACTACAAAAGACACTTTTATAATGTTTATTTCTGTTGAAATTGATGTCATTGATCTACAGGAAGTTGAGGTCTACTGGAGCTCATAGTGACATTATCAGAAAGAAAGAATGTGCAAGATGGTCACATGATTAACACTTAAAGATGTGCAGTTATTTTAGATGATGTTGGAGTTTCATATTTTACTACAGAGCAGCTTCACATCAGCGCATCTGTCATTTTATTACTGAAGCAGTTTTGAAGAGTTTCTCTTTTCATATTTGTGGACTGAAACCGTTGAAGATGTTTTGGATTGTTTTATTCTGTTTGTGTTTCTGGCGTCTGGATGGTGAGTTTTAAACATGTTTTAATGGATTCAGTTGCTTCTGTTCTGGTACCATGTAATAAATGACTCGTTAAATGAGAGAGGATTAACATTCACTGTTACAGGACAGTACTGAAAGGGGGGAATTCAAATTCTAAGGGTGGGTGAACGCAAACTGACAGAAAAATCCAAACTTATTTATATACAATTTTTATACAAGAAAATCCCCCAACATGTACAGTAATCCTGGAAACAACTACTATACAGCGCACAACAAAATCCACTGAAGACACAGAAAAGAACCACAGTGGGTGCATAAAGATATATCCATATATAATAAAAAAAGTAAAACTTATAGTCAGTTGGAAGCATCAGCATTTCACTGAATTGAACATCAATTGTGCATTTCTTCCTCAAGTCTTTCTCAAAAGCAAGTTTTACCAAGTGGTATTAACAGCATATTTCCTATCAACAAGATCTGTACCTGTCAGGTCCAACAGTGATTTTAGTGGTTTTGCCCAGAAAACACTCATCAGCAGAATCCAGGGCTGCGAGAGCTTGCATGAGTTTCTCAGCCATTTCTCTGCCATATACTTCAACTTCCAGTTGTCTGCTTTAATTAATCATTAACTAATGAGTTGAAAATGTATATCATTATGTTCTGGCTTTACTTGTTGAGGCACATGACTATTAACTAATTGTTAAGTAATATGTCAATATGGTTTTGACATCTACACTAAGCCATGGATTTCAATTTCCAACTATCTACAACCGTGATTCCACTGTAACATAATGATGCATTTGCAAATCATTAGCTAATGATTAATTAAAGCAGACTATTAGAAGTTGAAATACATGGCTTCAACCCATTGTGGTAATTAACACATTAACTTACACTATTAGTTAATAAAATATGTTATTAAGGAATTAATACATTGACAAATTTAATTAATAGCAATTCATATATTACTTAATCTATTATAGACTCTTTATAAGTTGCTGATGAGTAATCATTAATTAATGGTTTAGTTCTTCATGAGTCATGCATTAACACATGATTATCTGTGCATTAGTTAAGCATGAATTAATGCATATTAGTGCACCAGTATTGTAAAGTGTTACCGTAACATCTCTCCACTTAAGACAATCCATAACTGCCCAGCCCAAATCTCAAATGCTCTCCTCTAAGATCTGTTTTATTCTCTGACATTCATTCATCCTCTGTAATTACCAGTGTTGGGCAAGTTACTTTAAAAAAGTAATTAGTTATACTTACTAGTTACTTCTCACAAATAGTAACTGAGTTACATCATTATAAAAGTAACTAATTACCAGGGAAAGTAACTATAGTGGAGATCGAAAGTTTGGGCACCCCAGGTAAAAATTTGTATTAATGTGCATAAAGAAGCCAAGAAAAGATGGAAAAATCTCCAAAAGGCATCAAATTACAGATTAGACATTCTTATAATATGTCAAAAAAAGTTAGATTTTATTTCCATCATTTACACTTTCAAAATAACAGAAAACAAAAAAATGGCGTCTGCAAAAGTTTGGGCACCCTGCAGAGTTTATAGCATGCACCGCCCCCTTTGGAAAGCTGAGACCTGACAGTGTCATGGATTGTTCTCAATCATCGTCTGGAAAGACCAGGTGATGTCAATCTCAAAGGTTTTAAATGCCCAGACTCATCTGACCGTGCCCCAACAATCAGCACCATGGGTTCTTCTAAGCAGTTGTCTAGAAAATGTCTCAGGTTATGACTATAACCATGGTTCCCTGAGAGAGGGAACGAGACACTGCGTCCCGAAAGGGGCGCTATGGGAACGCCCTCAGCGTGAATGCGTCTGATGCACATGTGTCAACTAGTCCAATGGTGAGAGTGAACGTCACTGGTGGGTGACGTCACGACCAGGAAAGGATAAATACACATCCGGAAAGACCGGCTTCAGCTTAAATTGCCGAAGCAAATCGATCACAGGAATGCAGGGAGTATGGCAACGCGACGCAGTGTCTCGTTCCCTCTCTCAGGGAACCATGGTTATAGTCATAACCTGAGATGTTCCCTTTCGAGGGAACTCGCACTGCGTCCCGAAAGGGGCGCTATGGGAACGATATCCCAAAACGCCATAATTCCAAAATGCCTGTCCGTGTGAAACTGTGGCACACTAAGACGAGAGCACTGATGAGCCTGGAGCTGCGTCCAGGTCGAGATATATCATCTCACAACGTGAGTGGCGAGGATCAGCCCACCACATCACAGACTTCCTTGAGGAAAACCCCCAACAACAAGGCCGTGGAAGCCACCATACTCCTAGAAGAGTGAGCTCTGACAGACAGTGGATACTGCTGACCAGAGACCTCATACGCAAGTGACAGTCTCAACTATCCACTTGCTAACCATGGACGCAGGGAGACCCCTTATAGCGCGGTCCAAAACAAACAGTTGATCTGAAGTCCTCCACAGGGCAGCTCTGTGGACATTAGGTGTCCAGTGCTCACACTGGACACACAAGATTCAACTTTTCCTGGTCTGGATCTGAGAACAGAGGACAGAAAGCTTGCAGCACTATAGGCCGTGGAATATTGGTCAGAACCTTAGGTATATAACCCGGTAGGGTAAAGGAACACTTGACCATCCCTGGTGCACACTCAAGGCACGTAGGGGATACAGATAGAGTAGGAGACCTTTAGGCCCTTTTTAGGGGAGAACCCAAGCAGGAACCCTAGAGCATGCTGCAGGCCTCAGCCTCAGAGTGCCACGAAGGAAATGATACCTCAAAGGGTTATACCCCACAATTATACCATCCACAGGGACATGGAATGCAGAAATACGAGGATAGTTTCCTTGTGGCTGGAGTTCTAGAGTAAAGTATGGTTTCCACAACCTCGGTTGAGAGACCAGATACTATGAGTTGGGCCCCCTCAGGGGCCAAACCCACAGGTTCAATACTTCTGGGCGGGGTGAAAAATCAAACCCTTCACCTGAGATAGAAGGTCTCTCCTGATCAGAATCTCCGAGGGAGAGCCGTCAAGGAGAAACACAAGTTCCAAGAACCATATCAGACTTGGCCAGTAAGGTGCTACTAACAGACTTATTCCTTCCCGGCGAATTTTGTCCAGAACTCCTGGGAGCAGAACAATTGGGGGAAAAATATACAGACATGGCCCCGGCCATGTCTGTACCATGGCATCCAGTCCAAGAGGAACTGGATGTGTAAGGGATAACCACAGTGGACAGTGCGCCGTATCCTGAGACGCGAAAGATCCACTTCCACGTGGCTATAAATCTCCCATATAAGCTTCACCACTTTGGGGTGAAGTCTCCATTCCCCTGGCCTCAGCCCCTGTCTCGACAGGACGTCTGCTCCTATATTCTAGGTCCCTGGAATAAGATTGTTCTCACAGAGAGCATCTTTCCCAGGGACCACAGGAGGATCTGGTGTGCCAGATAGTGGGCGCGAGCGCAGACCCCCCTGTTGATTTATACAAGAAACCATCGATGCATTGTCTGTCCAGACAGCTCGATGACCTCTCAGGTCTGGGAGGAAGAACTTCAATGCATTGAACACTGCCATCATCTCCAGGCAATTATGTGCCACGAAAGATGACTCCTCCACAGCCCTTGAGCTGAGCGGCCTTCCATTACCACTCCCCAGCCTGTGAGAGAAACATCTATCATGAGAGTGACTCAATGATATTAAGCTCCTAACACAGGGCCCTGGGACAGGAACCAACTTTTCTTCCATATAACCAAGGCGCGGAGACACTGCCGTGTGATCTTGATCATACGAAGTGGGTTCCCCCTCAGGGACAACCCTTGGTCCTGAGCCACTACTGTAAGGGTCTCATGAACAGCAGGCCAAAAGGTATCACCATTGGACGCAGCTGCCACCAGACCCAACAGTTTTAGAAAACTGTTTTACAGTGAGTGACTGGCCTAGATATATCTCCTGTGTGACTGAAAAGATTGCAGAAATACGAGTGGGCGACAGAACGGCCCGCAGCGTCACTGAATCCATACCATGCCCAGGAAGGTGGTTCTCTGTAATGGAGAAAGCACACTCTTCTTGGCGTTCAGCCACAACCCCAATTTTTATATGAGTAAGAACGACATCTCGATGTCGAACTGACCATCTGTTCTGACTGCGCTAATATTAGCCAGTCATCTAATCAGTTCAGAATGCGTATGCCCTGCAGCCTGAGCAAGGCCAAAGCTGCATCTACGCATTTCATGAACGTGTGGGGTGATAGAGCTAGACCGAATGGAAGAACCTAATATTGGTATACTTTGCCTCTGAAAGCAAACCTGAGGAACTTCCTATGCTGTGGAAGGATAGAGACATGGAAGTATGCATCCTTTAGAACTATCATGACAAATCAGTCCTCGGATCTGGTTTAGCGTCAACATTTTGAACCCAAGTCTCCTGACTGAACGATTCAAATGATTAAGATCTAATATAGGACGCAACCCTCCATCCTTCTTTGGAACAAAATAGTAGCGGCCCTAAAAACCCTAACTCTCTGCTGGGAGGAGGAACCCATTTTGTAGCTCCTTTTGCAAAAGAGTTTACTTTCTGTTCCATCACCAGAGCCTGCCCAGTGAGATAAATTTGGCAGAAGCCTCAACTCTGCCAGAAAATCCACAAAAGGGAACCAGCCTCTCAAAGCTGGTCTCTGGTATACCTAGAGCAGCCACTTTGGTGACCTGAAATACACTGGCAGGAAACAACCCATTTGACTGCTTTTCGACCCTCCTCAGAGGGTGCGAACCTGACGCAGCGTCGTGTGAACGCTGAGTCATAGCTTGCTGGAAACTGCTGCGCCCTGAAACACCAAGGGTGCCAGGGTTGGTAGAACGGCCCCGTACAGACAATGAAGTTGAGCGGGCACCGTATATTGAGGTGTACACCGCTCTATCCCGTATGGGGCTGCCCTTAGATTCCATTCAGAGGGTGCGAGCCTGATGCAACGTCATGTGAGCGCTGAATCAAAGCTTGCTGGAAACCGCTGCGCCCCAAAGCACCGAGAGTGATGGGGTTAGCAGATCGGTCCCCTGAGGGCAACGAAGTGGCACGGGCACCGTATACTGAGGTGTACACCGCTCCACCCCGCAGGGGGCTGCCCTAAGAAGCCTAACACCACTGGCGTCAGGATCTACATGAAAGGCTGAACTAATACATGAATCTAACTACTTAAAGTCAGATAAATATGTATTATTTTAATTTCTCAAAATTAAATTACAGCCAACTGTCCATTTAATTCCTGAAAAATTAAATGCAGCAAATGATCTATCAGACAAGTTAATACTGTCTGAAAGAAATGCTAAATATAGTATGCATATAGGCCATACACACATCAAATAAAGAGTTATTAGTGCAGACATATAGCTTTTAAAAACCAGGCAATATCCCATTTAACTCCTCAAATTAAATGCATCAATGAATCACCAGACAAGTGTACACGGTCTGAATGATTGGTTGAATATTTATAACTGCCGTCTGCACACCCTAATCTACGCGTTGCCTCGGCAAACACGAGATCAGAGCCACTAGAATCTTTATTGCAGTTTGCAGACACGAAATCTACGCATCGCCTCGGCGCGATCCGTGCCACTAGATTCTTTATTGCTCAAGACTTTATTCCCTCAAGAAAAAAGCCAAGTGGAGCAGAGCTAAAAAATCTCGATAGTGCATCACATCGGGAAATTTATGAATGAACACCGTCAGATCCCAATACAAGAGCTGACATGTATGCTCTGCTCTCAAACAAACAACACATGAATCGCGTGTATCCCCACTCGTATAGTAGCGAGAGCAGGGAAGCACACACGACTCGAGTTGCTATTTGCTCGCCAATAAACTCCTGTCTAGAAATATATAATGCTTGAGGACAAACAACAATAAATAGACAGAGACAGTTTCACACAGAGCGCTTTGCTGAGGCACAAAAAGCTGAAGCCGGTCTTTCCGGATGTGTATTTATCCTTTCCTGGTCGTGACGTCACCCACCAGTGACGTTCACTCTCGCCATTGGACTAGTTGACACACGTGCATCAGACGCATTCACGCTGAGGGCGTTCCCATAGCGCCCCTTTCGGGACGCAGTGCGAGTTCCCTCGAAAGGGAACTGAAACTGAAAATAGTTGACGCTCACAAAGCAGGAGAAGGCTATAAGAAGATAGCAAAGCGTTTTCAGATGCCAATATCCTCTGATCGGAATGTAATTAAGAAATGGCAGTCATCAGGAACAGTGGAAGTTAAAGCAAGATCTGGAAGACCAAGAAAAATATCAGACAGAACAGCTCACAGGATTGTGAGAAAAGCAAGTCAAAACCCACGTTTGACTGCACGATCCCTCCAGAAAGATCTGGCAGACACTGGAGTTGTGGTACACTATTCCACTATAAAGAGATACTTGTACAAATATGGTCTTCATGGAAGAGTCATCAGAAGAAAACCTCTTCTACGTCCTCACCACAAAAATCAGCGTTTGAAGTTTGCAAATGAACATATAGACAAGCCTGATGCAATTTGGAAACAAGTTCTGTGGACCAATGAGGTTAAAATAGAACTTTTTGGCCGCAATGAGCAAAGGTACGTTTGGAGAAGAAAGGGCACAGAATTTAATGAAAAGAACCTCTGTCCAACTGTTAAGCATGGCGGTGGATCAATCATGCTTTGGGGTTGAATTGCAACCAGTGGCACAGGGAACATTTCACGAGTAGAAGGAAAAATGCATTCAATAAAATTTCAGAAAATTTTGGACGCTAACTTGATGCCATCTGTGAAAAAGCTGAAGTAAAAGAGAGGATGGCTTCTACAAATGGACAATGATCCTAAACACACCTCAAAATCCACAGTGGATTACATCAAGAGGCGTAAACTGAAGGTTTTGCCATGGCCTTCACAATCTCCTGACCTCAACATAATTGAAAATCTATGGATAGACCTTAAAAGAGCAGTGCGTGACAGATAGCCCAGAAATCTCAAAGAACTGGAAGACTTTTGTAAGGAAGAATGGGCGAAGATACCTCAAACAAGAATCGAAAGACTCTTGGCTGGCTACAAAAAGCGTTTACAAGCTGTGATACTTGCCAAAGGGGGCAGTACAAGGTATAAACTCTGCAGGGTGCCCAAACTTTTGCAGACACCGTTTTTTTGTTTTCTGTTATTTTGAAAGTGTAAATGATGGAAATAAAATCTAACTTTTTTGAAATATTATAAGATGTCTAATCTGTAATTTGATGCCTTTTGGAGATTTTTCCATCTTTTCTTGGCTTCTTTATGCACATGAATACAAATTTTTACCTGGGGTGCCCAAACTTTCGATCCCCACTGTATTGCGTTACTTAAAAAAAGAAAAAAATTAAATGTCAATTAACTTGGATGCCCCCAATATTAAATATGTCTAAAAATAAATTATTATTTGTTTAATGTTATGTTTTAAATTCATCTATTTAATTATGAAAAGTGAACAGCATGAGTAAGAGGATACATCATAAGATGCGTAATATATCAGGAGACATGGAGTGGGTCACACATGATTTTGACCACTTCATTAAGTTTTGTAGAAAGCCTTTCTTTAAAGTGAATTTCGTTTTGTAAAAATTGTATCTATTTAATCAATGTTTCATCAACCAATTACCTGGATTGTAATAAATAAGAAGAAAATACAGCAGAAAATATAATCATGACAATATAATCATGGCGCCGGCGCGATCACTTGCACGTGAACTGGAGCGTTGTCTTACAGGCTAAATGAACCGAAACTCAGCAGCTGCTTGCCTCACAGAGATGAGAAATATATCTATAGAAAGCTTGACTACTTTTAAACAAAATAATTCAAAACGAAAAGAAATAGGCTACCTATCTGAATGAAATGTGCATTTTCTCTCTAAGCGTGTCCACAGAGATGTTGAGAGTCAGCAATGTCAACTTCATCTTTACAGCCAACACTGATTCAGAAAACATTACTTTATTAATAAACAATTAAAATGCCTCCTTGCTGTTTTTGTCACATTCGTAATCATTACTTTTGCCGGTTCTTTATGGCAAGCTTTATGCATGCGCTTGTAGCCTTATAGCCTATATTATGTAAACACTCATTATTATGATTTTCTCTCCAGTATTTAAAGTCCCCCTGTAGTAAATTATTTATTCCCTTAAAACTCATCATTGATCACCAATATGATATATTTAAAAAAAATTCAAGTGAAAAAAATTTCTTCATGCCTTAAAATAGCTTGTACACCCTTGTCTCATTTAATATACACTGAGCAATGAATATGCAAATTAGCCCTGCCTCCACTCGCTCAGCCGTTTTCCGCTGTGAACAATGGATGTTTGACAATTTCATTGCTTTTAGTTTTCAGATTTAAAAACACATTCAGATGAAATCCTGCAGGCGCCCGTGCCTTCTCTGTACATGAAACAAATGCACATCCTTGAATAAGCACTGACTTCCATCGTATTTACTTGAACTTATCAGGTAGGCTAAAATTTATAATGGACTGAATATGCATACGAATCACGGTCACACGCACACGCTCAAAGCAATATTGTTTTAGCTATGTTTTATATTTTATTAAAATATTTCGAAGGACAAAAACATGAACTTTATTGGCTTTAGCCTACTTCAAGTCAGCTGTCACTTTACTTAGCATACACTCGTACACTTGGCACAGCCCTTGCGACGGTTCTGTCATTCATTAATATGAATTAATATGATTAGCCTTTTGCTTGACTACATTATCAAACAGCTAATAATGTGTTGCTAATGTTACACAAACCATGTTCCTGTTCTTCATCTGATAGTCAGACAGCTGCCTTCTAACTATCAACGTCAGTGGAGAAAGGCTTATAGTTCATCATAACATCATAATAGACTCGCTATATTGCTAAATCTACAAAATTGTTCATATCAACAGAAAATTTACCGGGATAACTTGGCTTCTCTCAAGACTTTCCAGCTTCAGAGTGCTCATGGTTAATGATATGCTAAAGCCTGCCGGCACGTTGTTGTGATTGGTTACAATGTAGTCTGTGATGTCACAAACACCCACGATTTCAAACCGCAGGGTTTTTGGTTTACTGCAGTTTTAAAGGGGTGGTTCATTCTGATTTCACTTTTTTAACTTTAGTTAGGGTGTAATGTTGCTGCTTGAGCATAAACAGTATCTGCAAAGTTACAGCGCTGAAAGTTCAATGCAAATGGAGATATTGTCTATTAAAATTATGGAAGTTTAATGCCTACAAAAACGACCGGTTTGGTGACACCATAAACCCTGCAAAACACTGCTGACTTATGAATTTGCACATGGTTTGCCTAAAAGCATATTAAAAACACTACATGGACATATAAACAACATTAAAAACTTGATTTTCACCACAGGGGGTCTTTAAGAAATCAAATTAATATAAATGGCTTAAATGAACAACACTAGTCCAACACCCATACCAGAGAAAAAACTTTGCAGGTTCTAAGGCTGAGAGAGAGCCTACTTGGATGAAAACCGCTTCAGTGAGCTCACTATGGTAACTGCATTGTAACAGTTGGGGTTGGGAAGTAATTTGTTTGATTACTCGTTACTGAAAAAAGTAACGCCATTTATTTATAACGCCGTTATTCCTATCACTGGTAATTACTGCTTCCTCTCTTTGTTTTAAAGATCTCTCACAAGCCTTGACTTGAACTTCTAAAGAACTAATGTGGTTTTGATGAGCGTTCAAATTATCCAGCACCTAGGTTTCAAACGTATCAAAATGGGCGCTCAGATTTCATTCTACTTCACTCGTTCTGGTTTCCAGATATTTAACTCTATTGGCCAGAAGGATCATCATCTTCAGGAGTGGAGGAGGTGATAGTAAAGCACTTCTTCAACCTCCCTAGCCTCATCAGCATCAGACTACAGATAAAGACTGCTTAAATCAGGTCTCTTAGAGTTCCTGATACACAGTAAATGTGTCTGAACTATAATTAGGCTCTGTGAGATATTCACTTCCAGTCTCTGCAGGGTCAGCCGCCATTTAGAAATGTTATGAGGAAATATTAACTAAAGAATGAGTATACATGCAATAAATTAACTAGCAGGGGCAAAAACACCATATCCAAAACTCCAGGAAGCACACACAGCTTTCACACAACATAATTTGAATGGTTTTTGTTCTTCAGTTTGAAGAAAAACACAATAAAATGTGGGATACAATCCGCTGAGCTTTTAAGACCAATACAGGTGCTGGTCATATAATTAGAATATTATCAAAAAGTTGATTTATTTCACTAATTCCATTCAAAAAGTGAAACTTGTATATTATATTCATTCATTACACACAGACTGATATATTTCAAATGTTTATTTCTTTTAATTTTGATGATTATAACTGACAACTAAGGAAAATCCAAAATTCAGTATCTCAGAAAATTAGAATATTACTTAAGACCAATGCAAAGAAAGGATTTTTAGAAATCTTGGCCAACTGAAAAGTATGAGCATGTACAGCACTCAATACTTAGTTGGGGCTCCTTTTGCCTGAATTACTGCAGCAATGCGGTGTGGCATGGAGTCGATCAGTCTGTGGCACTGCTCAGGTGTTATAAGAGCCCAGGTTGCTCTGATAGTGGCCTTCAGTTCTTCTGCATTGTTGGGTCTGGCATAATCGCATCTTCCTCTTCACAATACCCCATAGATTTTCTATGGGGTTAAGGTCAGGCGAGTTTGCTGGCCAATTAAGAACAGGGATACCATGGTCCTTAAACCAGGTACTGGTAGCTTTGGCACTGTGTGCAGGTGCCAAGTCCTGTTGGAAAATGAAATCTGCATCTCCATAAAGTTGGTCAGCAGCAGGAAGCATGAAGTGCTCTAAAACTTCCTGGTATACGGCTGCGTTGACCTTGGACCTCAAAAAACACAGTGGACCAACACCAGCAGATGACATGGCACCCCAAACCATCACTGACTGTGGAAACTTTACACTGGACCTCAAGCAACATGGATTGTGTGCCTCTCCTCTCTTCCTCCAGACTCTGGGACCCTGATTTCCAAAGGAAATGCAAAATTTACTTTCATCAGAGAACATAACTTTGGACCACTCAGCAGCAGTCCAGTCCTTTTTGTCTTTAGCCCAGGCGAGACGCTTCTGACGCTGTCTGTTGTTCAAGAGTGGCTTGACACAAGGAATGCGACAGCTGAAACCCATGTCTTGCATACGTCTGTGCGTAGTGGTTCTTGAAGCACTGACTCCAGCTGCAGTCCACTCTTTGTGAATCTCCCCCACATTTTTGAATGGATTTTGTTTCACAATCCTCTCCAGGGTGCGGTTATCCCTATTGCTTGTACACTTTTTTTCTACCACATCTTATCCTTCCCTTCGCCTCTCTATTAATGTGCTTGGACACAGAGCTCTGTGAACAGCCAGCCTCTTTTGCAATGACCTTTTGTGTCTTGCCCTCCTTGTGCAAGGTGTCAATGGTCGTCTTTTGGACAGCTGTCAAGTCAGCAGTCTTCCCCATGATTGTGTAGCCTACAGAACTAGACTGAGAGACCATTTAAAGGCCTTTGCAGGTGTTTTGAGTTAATTAGCTGATTAGAGTGTGGCACCAGGTGTCTTCAATATTGAACCTTTTCACAATATTCTAATTTTCTGAGATACTGAATTTGGGATTTTCCTTAGTCGTCAGTTATAATCATCAAAATTAAAAGAAATAAACATTTAAAATATATCAGTCTGTGTGTAATGAATGAATATAATATACAAGTTTCACTTTTTGAATGGAATTAGTGAATTAAATCAACTTTTTGATAATATTCTAATTATATGACCAGCACCTGTACATAGTGAGTACAAACAAGTAACCTCCATGGAAATTTTGTATGTAATCCACAGGTTTAAACAGTTCCAGGCAATGAAAATTCAAATGAAATAATCCAAACATTTTGCACACACTTAAATGAAACACCCTCACCCTCATACCTGAGGAACATACCACCCCTAGTGTTGAGGAAAAGGACTAGAGCAACAGTAAATTCAACCTAGAGCTTATTACAACATTGAAGTAGAAATGTCTTTTTATTTAGTTATTGTTCTGTAAATAAATATATCTCTCTCATCATCTATCATCTTTTGTCTTTGTACTGCTGCAGAATATTATTCACTTCACGTTTAAATGATTAGAGGTATTTTAGTGAATCTTCAGCAAATGAATATCAAGTGATTTAAAGCTTTAATCTGTGAAAACTCTGTTCTTCAGGTGTGTTTGGTGATGAAGAGGAGTCAGTGTCAGTGTGGGAGGGAGATTCAGTCACTCTAAACTCTGATCTTACTGAAATAATGGATGATGATGTGATTCAGTGGAGGTTTGGAAATGAAAACACTGTAATAGCTGAAATCAATAAACGGGACGACAGAATCGCTGTATATGATGATGTTCTTGATGGGAGATTCAGAGACAGACTGAAGCTGGACAAACAAACTGGATCTCTGACCATCACAGACATCAGAACTGAACATGCTGGAGATTATACTCTAGAGATCAACAGTGTGAGAAAGAATAAGTTCTATGTTGATATCTATGGTGAGGTTAAAAAAAAAATGTTTAACCTGTTTTTAATGACAAAATTTAAATGAATTAATTCATAATTTTGTTTCTTTTGTTGTTTTATAATATTCCTTATTTTTAAACTATTTAAGGTAGTAAATCATTAAACGTTAATCTGTGACGATCCCTGTTTGTGTTTCTTCTTTGTGTGTTTTTGGTATCGGGATCAGTGAAGCCAGTGACAGTGAAGGAGGGAGATTCAGTCACTCTAAACTCTGATCGTAATGAAATGAAGAATGATGATTGGATTTGGTGGAGGTTTGGAAATGAAAACACTTTAATAGCTGAAATCAATAAACGGGACGACAGAATCGCTGTATATGATGATGTTCTTGATGGGAGATTCAGAGACAGACTGAAGCTGGACAAACAAACTGGATCTCTGACCATCAAAGACATCACAACTGAACATGCTGGAGATTATAAAAAAGAGACCAACATTATGAACACTGAGTTCTTTCTCGCTGTCTTGGGTGAGTTAAATATTTGTTTCACCATTTTATGTTTTAATCACCAGATATGATTATTAATCCAAACACCATTTTGCTTCTTTTTTATCTGTTTTTGTTTTATGATATTTGTCATGTTCCAGTCATTCCCAGACTCCAGTTCCCATAATCCTCCCTGCCAATCACCTGCACTCACTCCACCCATCAGTAATCACCACAACCAGCTGCACGCATTACCTGGACTATTTAAGTCACTCACATCCACATACACTTTGCGAGGTCTTGTTTACTCTTGTAGCAATTCTGAGCGTTATCTTGTCTGTCCGCCACTTATCCTGTCTGTTCCCCATGTACGATTCTCTGCTGCCTGCCCTTTGGACTATTAGCTCTGTTTTGGGATTTATGATTGTTATCTGCCAGCCCTGACCCATTGCCTGTTCCTCGACTACTATTCTGCCTGCTCTCTGCCATACCTGTCTGCTGTTGTTCTGCCATTGCCTGTCTGACTACGAACTCTGTTTAATAAAAGCTTGCAAATGGATCCAACCCTGAGTCCCGCTTTGTTACAATATTATTTATTTGAAATTTAAATATATCAATCTACTTACTTTTAAAAGCAATCATAAAGTTCCCTTTCGTGGGAACTATCGACGCTACGTTGAATGACGTGATGGGAACCCTCTGCGTGATTGCGTCGTGAAGCACTTCTGTATCCAACCAATGATGAGACGAGACGTCAGAGGCGGGTGACGTCACGGACCAGGAAACTATAAAGCATACCCAGAACAAAGAACGCTAGCTTCTGTTGTCTTCAGCAAGCGCTCTCTGTATCTTGTGTGTCTTATTTAGTGTTGTCTGTCCCGTTTTCTGCTCACAGTGATCTCTTCGTCTGAGGACAAGAGTTTCAAAAGCACTTACAAGACACGATATATATATATATATATATATATATATATATAATGGCGGAAAAAATAAACAAGCAGCAGTTCATCAAGTGTGTGCCTCCCTGCACGCGATTCATCTCGGGTGGGGACACACACGAGATGTGTGTTGTTTGCCTGGGAGTCGAGCATGCACAGGCAGCTCTCGAGGGGGCTGTCTGTGTACACTGCGAGCGGCTCACTCTCAGAGTATTAAGATCACGCCGCGCGCTCTTTGAGGAGGGTGCCGCGGCGAGTGTTCCCCGTGGATCAGGTCCCGCTGCTGCTGAGGCACAGCGGAGGCTGCATTCGTGGGGATCACAAATGGATCTGGTAGAGGGGGGAGAGACGGGCTCTGCCTTATCTCTCCCCTTACCTGCCAGACCCAGTGTCTCTCCTTTGGCGGTGGAAGCACGCGCTGCGGTTTCTTCCCCCCGGAGGGAGACACCAACGCTTAACATATCTTCCTCTGAGGAGGCTGACGTGGTGAGCGTCGAGGCTGGAGATGAGGACCCGCCATCCTCGTCTCCAGCTTATGAGGAGCTGCTGGAGCTAGTAACCAGGGCAGTCGATAAGCTAAAAATAGACTGGCCCGCGGAGAGAAGCGAAACGAAACCAAAAAGCAAGCTTGATGAGCGCTTTCTCCCCGCACAGTCACTACCCCAGTGTCGGGGTCTGCCGTTCTTTCCCGACCTCCACACCGAGGTGTCGAGGTCGTGGAATAGACCTGTGCAATATCGTGTGTTCAGCCCCCCAAACATCCACATATAGTAACATCGTGGGGCTGAAACACCATGGCTATGGGGCGATGCCTCGGGTCGAAGAGACGCTCGCGAGCTATCTCTCGCCTGAGTCTGCATCGTCCCTTAAGACCCCGACATTGCCCACTAAGCCATTAAAGACAACATCGGGCTTGGTGGGCAAGGCTTATTCGGCAGCAGGTCAGGCTGCAGCTTGCCTTCATACAATGTCCATTCTGCAAGCTTACCAGGCTGATCTGCTGGGGGAAATAGATGAAAGCGGGGAAGCGACATTTGAGTCCATACAGGAGCTCAGGAGGGCGACAGATCTAGCTCTCCGGGCCACCAAGGAGACGGCCAAATCAACTGGCCGCTCTATGGCAGCCTTGGTGGCCACAGAGAGGCACTTATGGCTCAATTTGTCAGACATGAAGGAGAAAGATAAGAACATCCTCATGGATGCGCCGCTGTCTCCTGTGGGCCTATTCGGCGACGCAGTGTCATCTGTCGTCGATAGGTTCCAGGAGACACATAAACAATCAGCGGCCTTCCAGAGATTCCTTCCCTGCCGTATTCATCCCCCTGGGGCTGCTGAGCGGGAGCAGCCTCAGCCGATAGCCGGCTCCTCGGCGCACAGAGCGCAACAGAAGGCCAGTGTGGCCACCCGTGCTCCCCCGCAGAGAGCTTGGGGACCGGGGCGGCCAGCACAGGCGAAGTCTTCCGGGGGTAGGGCGGATCTGAGGACCGTCATTATTTCCCGGAAGGCTTCAAAAAAAGAAGTCCTGACGGCAGCTGTCCGGGACTTACGAGGGCAGCCCCTCCCGGAGGGGTTCGGGTATTAAAAAATCTGGTACCTGTTCCCCTTCGGCGCCCTCAGGGGGCCGTTCTGCCAACCCTGCCACCCAGTGTGCGTCAGGGCGCAGCGGCCTCCACCTGATCCTCCGAGGAGGGTCGGTCATCACTTGATTCGTTTGTCTGCCGGTGCGCCGTGTCAGACCAACGAGCCAAGTGCTCAAAAAACATCAGAGGCCAGTCTCGAGAGACTGGTTCCCTTAGTAGAATTTATGGAAGAATGGAAACGTCTCCCGAACATTTCGAAATGGGTGCTGCTCATTGTAGAACAGGGTTACAAAATACAGTTTGGCTCTCGGCCGCCCGGGTTCAACGGGGTTCTTCCAACAGTGGTGACCCCAGAGCAGTCTCTGATTATGGAACAAGAGGTTATGACACTCTTGCAAAAAGGAGCTAGAGAAAGGGTTCCTCCTCCCAGCAAGCTGTCAGGGTTTTACAGCCGCTACTTCATTGTTCCAAAGAAGGATGGAGGGTTACGTCCGATCATAGATTTACGTGTGCTAAATCGATCTGTACGAAAGTTAAAGTTCAAAATGCTTACACTCAAACAGATTATCCCACAGATCAGGTCCGAGGACTGGTTTGTGGCGATAGACCTGAAAGATGCATACTTTCATGTATCCATCCATCCTCATCACAGGAAGTTCCTCAGGTTTGCTTTCGGGGGCGAAGCTTACCAATACAAGGTTCTTCCCTTCGGCCTATCTTTATGTCATATCTATCCCCTGCTCGTGTGAGTTCCATTCTCGGGGCCGTGAAAGGGGTGAAGTTAGGCCAGTCACTCACTGTAAAACAGTTTCAGAGACTGTTGGGTCTTATGGCAGCTGCGTCCAACGTGGTAACTTTTGGCCTTCTGCACATGAGACCCTTACAGTGGTGGCTCAGGACCAAGGGGTTTTCTCCGAGGGGAAATCCTTATCGCACGATCAAAGTCACGCGGCGATGCCTTCGTGCTCTGGTCATGTGGAAAAAGCCTTGGTTCCTGTCCCAGGGACCTGTGCTGGGGACTTCTCGTCGTCGTGTAATGCTTACGACGGATGCTTCCCTCACGGGCTGGGGGGCGAGCATGAGTGGTCGCTCGGCTCAGGGTTTATGGGAGGACCATCAGCTCTCCTGGCACATAAATCGGCTGGAGATGATGGCGGTACTTTCTTGCATTGAAACACTTCCTCCCAGACCTGAGGGACCATCACGTGTTGGTCCGCACGGACAACACGACGGTGGTCTCATATATCAACCATCAGGGGGGTCTGCGGTCTCGCCGACTTTGCAACTTGGCCCGTCGGATCCTCCTGTGGGCCCAGGGAAAGCTCCTCTCATTGAAAGCAGCGTATATTCCAGGGCATCAAAATGTGGGAGCGGACGCCCTGTCGAGGCAGGCGCCGACGCCCGGGGAATGGAGACTCCACACCGAGGTGGTGGAGCTCATCTGGAAAAGATTCGGTCAAGCGGAAGTAGACCTATTTGCTTCGGGAGAGTCAACCCAGTGTCCACTGTGGTACTCCCTAACGTACCCAGCACCTCTGGGGCTGGACGCTATGCTACAGACGTGGCCGAGTTCTGGAAAAAGTACACCAGGAAGGGGTCAGCCTTATACTGGTGGCTCCGTACTGGCCGACCAGGATATGGTTTGCGGACCTAATGTCCCTGTTAGACGGCTCTCCATTGGAGCTTCCTCTCAGGCAGGATCTCCTGTCTCAGGCGGGCGGCACAATACTCCATCCCCGCCCAGAACTATGGAAACTGTGGGCCTGGCCTCTGAGGGGGCAAGGCTCATAGAGGCTGGTCTCCCAACCGAGGCTGTGGAGACCATCCTTCACTCCAGAGCTCCCTCCACAAGGAAGCTATATGCATATAAATAGAAGTTGTTTTCTACTTGGTGTAGCCAACGAAATACGGACCCTGTCCAGTCATCTGTTAGCCTTGTGCTTCAGTTCCTTCAAGAAAAATTCTCGGAAGGATTATCTACTTCAACATTGAAGGTTTACGTAGCAGCTATCTCGGCTTATCATGCTCCGGTAGGGGGTTGCTCGGTGGGTCGAGACCCTCTTGTCATACGCTTCCTTCGTGGCACGCTGAGGCTGAGGCCTGCAGTGCGCACAAGAACTCCAGCCTGGGACTTGGCTATAGTGCTAGAGGGGTTAGCTGAGGCTCCCTTCGAACCACTAGAAGAGGTGTCAGAGAAATTCCTCACTCTAAAAACGATATTTCTTCTGGCAATCTCGTCTCTTAAAAGAATAGGAGATTTACAAGCACTGTCAGTTGCTCCTTCGTGTCTGGAATTTGCGCCTGGTATGGTTAAGGCTTTCCTACACACTAGACCTGGCTACGTGCCAAAGGTCCCCACCAACGTCCCGGGTCCTATTGTGCTCCAGGCTTTTTGTCCTCCTCCTTTTGTAGATTCGGATCAGGAGAAACGCAATCTGCTTTGCTCCGTCAGGGCCTTAGATACATATGTCCACAGAGCTGCCCTGTGGCGAAAAACAGACCAGCTGTTCGTATGTTATGGGTCCCCTAAGAAAGGGGGCCCAGCTTCTAAGCAGAGGATGAGTAAGTGGGTGGTCGAGGCCATCTCACTTGCCTATGAAGCGGCCGGACAGCCATGTCCTCTAGATGTCCATGCTCACTCCACCAGGGGTATGGCGGCCTCCAAGGCATTAATGTCAGGAGTATCATTGAATGATATATGTGATGCAGCTGGTTGGTCGTCCCAGCACACATTCATCAGGTTTTACAACCTAGACATGAGCTCTACTCCGGGTTCCTCGGTTCTGTCTACAAGATCACAGACAGGCACTCGGTGATACGGCGTAGTTGGGACAGCGTTCCCATCACGTCATTCGACGTAGCGTCGATAGTTCCCACGAAAGGGAACGTCTCGGGTTACTGGTGTAACCCTTGTTCCCTGAGTAAGGGAACGAGACGCTACGTCACGTTGCCGTACCCCCAGCGTACCTGGGAGCGTCTTGCTTCAGCCATAATTCAGAAGCTAGCGTTCTTTGTTCTGGGTATGCTTTATAGTTTCCTGGTCCGTGACGTCACCCGCCTCTGACGTCTCGTCTCATCATTGGTTGGATACAGAAGTGCTTCACGACGCAATCACGCAGAGGGTTCCCATCACGTCATTCGAAGTAGCGTCTCGTTCCCTTACTCAGGGAACAAGGGTTACACCAGTAACCCGAGACGTTTTTTTAAAAATCTCTCTCTGCTACAAACTCTGTTTCTGTTTGTTCTCTGTTTGTGATTCAGATGAAATATCAGTGAAGGAGGGAGATTCAGTCACTCTAAACTATCATCCTACTGAAATGAAGGATGATGATGTGATTCAGTGGAGGTTTGGAAATGAAAACACTTTAATAGCTGAAATCGAAAAATGGGTCGACAGAATCACTGTATATGATGATGTTCTTGATGGGAGATTCAGAGACAGACTGAAGCTGGATAATCAAACTGGATCTCTGACCATCACAAACATCACAA
Organism: Ctenopharyngodon idella; assembly: GCF_019924925.1. Classification (NCBI taxonomy): domain Eukaryota; kingdom Metazoa; phylum Chordata; class Actinopteri; order Cypriniformes; family Xenocyprididae; genus Ctenopharyngodon; species Ctenopharyngodon idella. The sequence goes on from NC_067228.1 coordinate 1,379,891, forward strand.
CTAAACATGCTGGAGATTATAAAGTACTGATGGCGATTTCATGCAGATTCTCATTAAAAGCATTCAGAGTTTCTGTCTCTGGTGAGTAGAGACCATTTGATATGTCTGTCAAATATGGTTGTTTTCACCAAGTATGTACATATTTATTAATTGTTGAATAATTTCAGAGTTTGAGATGATAGATTATATAAACACTGACTCATACTGATATTAGTTGATGTTAGCGCTGATATTACTGAGCTGATCTCAGTTTGATGTTTTTATTCCTCAGACTCCGTCCACTGTTGTGGTCCTACTGAAGCTGTGATCCGATTGGTCCTCTCTGCTCTGGTGGGCGTGGCTACTGTCATTCTTCTGGTTTATGACATCAGATCCAGAAGAGCTGAACAACATCAAGCACATATTCACACATCAGAAACCTAATGGTGTCATTTCTCATACTATTTTTTGTCATTTATTAATCTTAATATATTTGTAATGGCTTTATATGCTGGTGTTTACTGTATGTTTATTTTAGCTGGCTAATTTCCACCCTAGAATGTAATTTGAGAACAAACAAACAGATTTTTGCTCATTAACTCATTAGTGCTCAAAGTGTTTGTCATTGTAAATACTGTTTTTTTTTAACAATCTAGTCATTCATATTTGATTGGGGACTTTAAAAATGTCTTCCAATCACACTTAAAGTCTCACATGTCTTGTAGTGTTTTTGTTCAGATCAGACGTCTCTAATACTGAAGCTCTTTTACTGATTAAACACGACACATTTCTCTCAGATAAAACACACAGATCTCACTTTACTACTGCTGTTCATTTGTCATTTGTATTTTCTTGCCTTTATCAATAAAGTTTTTTCACTCTGAAGTTAAGAGTCTCTCCATGTTTTATTACATTTATTATGTCGAGCGCCCCCTGCAGGAATACTAACCCTATTTTAACTATTTTATCACTACACTAGCTATAAAACATTATATTATTTTAACCATTATTTCTAAATGTTTACTTTATTATTAAGGTCATTCTTCCTTTACCACTAAAATAATGTTTTTTTAGTTATTACATTATTTTTGTATCTCTGCAAGATTTTCTGAAGCAAACCACATATACATTATGTATTACTGAATAATGCACATTAAAGGGATAGTTCACCCTGTTCACCCCCATGTGTGCATGTTTGCTGGAATTTACTTTAAAACCAGAAAATCCTCATTAAAACTAAAAAACGCAGATTAACTTAAATTGTCTAAATCTTTGTAAAATACTTCACACAATCACTGGTTTACTTGATACATTCCTTTCTTTTCGATGAGTATAATTTTTTACAGTAAACTCATGACTCACACCTTCATGACGACAACAACTATATCACCTGATCGATTTTGTTTCTGGCTTCATTAGCAACAAATTATGTGTTTTGGTAAACACTACAAAGACCACAAACATAAAAAACCAAGTCAAACTGCCCAACTAAAGGAACAATGATCACCATAATAGTGACTAAACGTTTTCAATATCAGTGAAGAAGGGAGATTCAGTCACTCTAAACTCTGATCTTACTGGAATAATGGAAGGTGATGAGATTTTGTGGTGGTTTGGACGTGGAGTCACTTTAATAGCTGAAATTAATAAACAGGTTGACAATGTCACTGTATATGATGATGTTCTTGATGGGAGATTCAGAGACAGACTGAAGCTGGACAATCAAACTGGATCTCTGACCATCACAAACACCACACCTGAACATGCTGGAGATTATGTGCTAATGATAATGAGAGCAAAACGATCATTAAAAGCTTTCAGAGTTTCTGTCTATGGTGAGTGGAGATCATTTCTCCTGTCCCTCAGATATTCTTGATATTAGTGTTTATTGTCTGAGCTCCAGAAGAGCTGAAAAACATCAAGCACATATCCACACATCAGGTATCTCATTGATCATGTCGTTTCTCACAAACTGTTTCTGCATATAAATATTTGTGAGGTTTATTCATTTAAGTTGATCTTTTTCAGGAAGTACTGAAATGTAAAGCAGAATGCCAAAATTTAAAGGCTCTTCAAGTGTGGTTTTTGCTCTTCTACTGTTTTCTTCACAATACTGATGATTATTTGAGCTTGTGCTCTATTGTTCACTGTCAGATTTTTAAAAATCCAATTTTAAAGTCTTTATTGTTTATATTTCTGCCTCATATAAGACACTCACTTTTACCACTACTGCTGTCCATATGTATTTGCTTGTCTTTATCAATAAAGTTTTTTCACTCTGAACTTCAAGAGTCTCTCCATGTTTTATTACATTTATTATGTCCAGCGCCCCCTGCAGGAATACTAAATGTATCTGTATTTAACCATTTCAGCAGCGTCATTTAAGCTTTACATTATTAAACCATTATTTTAAACATTATTTGTAAATGTTTACATAATTATTAAGCTCATGGAGTTTTTTTTTTTTTTTCTCTATCCACAATAATAAACAAACAACTTCCTGTAACTGAGAAAATACTGATTTGGGACACGTGATAATATACTTTTGAGGACACAGTGAAATAAACACAACATATTGGTTCTCCATTTCCTCCAACATGCAATGACAAAGTCTTTAAAGAGCATACTGCAGGTTAGAGCCCCCAGTGAGTCAATGTATAGAAAAATAATGTAGGAACTAGATTTTCTTTATAATTTACTTATGCTATATAATATAAATATGCTACTGAGGCTTCTGGAGTCATTTTTGTGAGAAAATTTTACTTCCGCGTCTGAAAAATGCCAAACTGGAAGTGACGTAACGGGAGGGAGTGCAGGTCCATTTAAAGGGTTAGTTCACCCAAAAAATGAAAATTCTGTCATTAATTACTCACCCTCATGTCGTTCTACATCTGTAAGACCTTCGTTCATCTTCAGAACACAAATTAAGATATTTTTGATGAAGTCTGAGAGATTTTTGTCCTTCCATAGAGATCCAACGCAACTACCACTCTCAATTTTATGAAGCGAAGTGAGTGCTTGGTTTGCGCAAAAAAAACATAATTTACCACTTTATTTACAAAATAATATTATCCAAAGCGTGTTCACTAGTGGTGGCGAGATGAAGCCTCATGAAGCATTGAAGCTTTTCAGCCAAGTGGTTCACAAAAGGGTTAATTTCTCGAGGCTTCATTTGCTCACAACACCACCTGTTGGTCAAAGAGTGTAAAACAAGCAAATGACCTGATGTGATATGATACACTGTATTTTGCGCCAGTTAAGGCTTAGAAATAACAGTGAAGAAAAAATCAATTTCCACTAGACTAATCTATTTATATGAATAAAATGTGTATTTTCTGGTGATATATAATGATTGTATAACATAACTGTGCAATAAACGTATTGGCTTGAAATGAATGAATTTGATTTGAAATCAAATGTGTGAAAATCAATTCTTTGGTCATAATAGGCAGGAGGGGCGATATTATTATTATAAAACCACACATTTTGAGGGGATCCCATGGGTTTATATATCTGTCAAAATGTTGCGCCAAGATTCAAACCGCTTCCTGAACCAGTCAGGCGGAAGCGAGGCTTCGGACGTCATCAATGACGTCATTGGACTAAAGCGATACAAGCCTCGAAATGCGCTTCACCGAAAGCTTCAGGGATTTCTCGACACACGCTCCGAAGCCTCGGCACAGAGCGTAATATCACTAGTGTTCATGCAACAAAGATAGCATAAACAAAAAACGCATGCGTCATGATGCTCTTGTGAACACTCACACATGTCAAGTCGAGTCACCTTTATCACATTTATATAGCGCTTTTTACAATGCAGATTGTGTAAAAGCAGCTTTACAGTGATAACTGGTATATATTTTTTAGCTGCACAGCAGCTCTTAAAGAAAATGGTGTCAGTCAATTAGTTAATTTATCTATATATCAGCACTGGAGAAAACAGTGATGTCACCCATCAGGTGACATCAGATGACAGACAGGTGATAAAAATGGAGAAAAAAAAAACCTTGGGAGAAACCAGGCTCAGTCGGGGGCCAGTTCTCCTCTGGCCAACAGCGAACAGTGCATGATTATGATTCAGGCAGCATTACAGGTCATAAATCCGATTGGGATCGCAACAGTCAAAATATTTAATCCAGTTCCATCTGGTTGAAGATCGTCTTCATCACGCCGGTATGGGACGGTTTGTTGGGGATCTGTGCTACTGGCTGTCGTGTCGATGAGGCCTTAACAGGGGATGATCTAGTTGACTCAATCTCTGCTGACACTTCAGGGCTTTGATCAAATAAATACAGCCTTGGTGAGATTAAGAGACTACTTTAAAAACATTAAATAAACCTTAATGTTTACAAACTTTTGACCGGTACTGTACATGCAGTGAAGATAATCAATGTAAGCGTTGCCTGAATCAAATTTGTATGGCTAATATTAATATGTTTAAATGAAAATGAAAAGAGGCAGATTGGTGTTTTATAACATGTTTTGTATAACATGTTGCTGGCGGTTATACATACAGAGATAACCGGAGTAGCCAGAGCGAGCCGAGTGATGTTATCAAGATTGCTGCTGTTGCATTTTGCAGATAATGTAGAATTACCGAACTTTGCGAACTTGGTATTGAGAAACGCCCAACTCACCTGTTCACAACTCATGTATGTCAGCTGTAAACTCCTTGTAAACTTATTTTCTATATGTGATTATTTTGTTTTAACTATATATGTCTTGAAATGTGTTTTGATGTATGTTTCTATCTTTTATTTCCTCTATTCCATTGTATTTTATTTGTATGTACTTGTAAAGTGCTTTGAGATGCGACTTTTAAAGGCGCTATAAAACAAAGTTTATTTTTATTATTACTATTATTATAAACGCACGTTTTGGGGCTTCTCTCGGGAGACTAGCGTAAATTGACCCATAGCAACGCGCCATCTGCTGTTTTGGAAGAGGAAGTTGCTCAGCTGCATTTATGAGAAAATGAAGCCGAGAGATCTCATAAAAAGGCAAGAGTCTTACAGTCGTAACAGACAGGTGTGCGTTTGTATGAACTAGATTTGGTATTTGTTCAAAGGTTACATGCCATTTGTAGTATGGTTTGTATTTGTTTGTGAAATAAGATGTAGGCTCATTTATTTATATTTGTAAAACTCAATACATATATTTGTTACTCACTAATAATTTGTTATTTGCGTTTTCGCTCAAACTGACCTTTGTATTTGCACATCACTTTCTGTTTGCTTGCAAGTCGAGTTTTCCTTTGGAAAGCAGATCGTGTTTGTTTGCAAAATGCTGGATTTGTTTGTTTAATTATGGCACAATATTAACTCCATAGTTTATAGTCTAGATTTAAACTGACAGAGTGTGTCTGCTTACCAAACAATGCTAGGAAGATTTTGCCAGAGTTTAGGTGCCAAACAGGAGAAGGATCTACCGCCTGTGATTGATTTTGATATTAGGTATTATTAGTTGGCCTGAATTCTGAGATCGCAATAGATGTGAAGGACTATAATGTGTTAAGAGCTCGCTCAGATACTGGGGAGCTTTGTGTTTTGTAAGTGATTAGCAAGATTTTAAAATCTATACGATGTTTAATAGGGAGCCAATGCAGTGTTGACAGAACTGGGCTAATATGGTCATAATTCCTGGTTCTAGTAAGAACTCTAGCTGCTGCATTTTGGACCAGCTGGAGTTTGTTTATTAAGCGAGTAGGGCAACCACCTAGTAAAGCGTTACAGTAATCTAGCCTTGAGGTCATGAACACATGAACTAACTGTTCTGCAAGTTTCATTGAGAGCATATGTCGTTTTACAAATGCTAGAAATGTGGCTTTCAAATGAGAGATTGGAATCAAAGAGCACACCCAGGTTCCTAACTGATGACGAAGACTTAACAGAGCAGCCATCAAGTGTTAGACAGTATTCTAGGTTATTACGAGAAGAAGTTTTTGGTCGAATAATTAGAATCTCTGTTTTTTCTGAATTTAGTAGTAGGAAATTATTGGTCATCCAATTTTATATATCAGCTATGCATGTCGTAACTAAATACCTCTGATAACTCTGAAGTCAGTCTTGTTTTTGTATGACTGTCTCGATAATGTGGTGTTCACTCGTATGCAAAGTAAGTATTTGGAGCAGTGGCTGTCAACCAGGTGGCCGGGGATCCTCCGAGGGGGGCAATAGATAACTTAACCTTCCCCTGATTTTCCTGTTGGAGTAGCATTGCAGCAGGGCTTTTCCCAGTAGTATTGTTGTCAAAAGATCTGTATATGCCATGTTTCCAGTCTAGCCACTCTGCCTGAGTGGCTAGTAAATGTTTTAATATGGATGCATTACCTCAGCATTTGCCTTTGCCTATTTTGGTGTTGTCTTCACATGAAAGTGAAATTGTCATGTGAAGGCCAAGTATGGTAACCCATACTCTAAGACAACGATAGTACATTACGGAGTGCCGCAAGGATCTGTGTTAGGTCCTCTGCTATTTTCAATATACACGCTGCCACTTAGTAATATTATAAGAAGACATGGAATTAGTTTCCACTGCTATGCCGATGATACTCAGTTATATATTTCAACACAACCAGATGAAAACTCTAAATTATCCAATCTGACAGAGTGTGTTAAAGAAGTAAAACATTGGATGACTAGTAATTTTCTTCTATTAAATTCAGATAAGACTGAAGTATTACTTATTGGGCCAAAAACCTGTACACAGAATCTTTCAGACTACAATCTGCATTTAGAAAGATGTACTGTTACTCCATCCTCGACAGTTAAAGACCTGGGTGTTGTATTAGACGTGCCCGGAGAGCGAATGGGGGTTGGGTGTCTTGCTCAAGGGAACCTCAGTCATTTCCTGCCAGTGCTGGAATTGAACCAGCAACTTTTGGGTTACCAGTCAGACTCGCTAACCATTAGACCACGGGAATGACATTTGCCTCACAGAAGTGAGCAGACATGAACTGTAGGCCACAGTCTGATCTGATGGTAAGGGTCAGACCATTATGACTGAAAACTTCCTCTAAGCTTACAGAAACTTTATCAGCTGTCGTGGATTTGAGTATTGAATACTCATAGCTGTAAGGACTAATGCGATTTCACTTGGAACAAAGTAAGCATTTAGAGCATAACAGCAGTGTCTCAATCCGTAGCTGTTGAATATTAATCATATGAAAATATCAGAGAACACTTTTATACACACAGTTATAGCAGGCGATCTGTTCCTGCTCTGTAAAGCCATTAGAGAAACTCTGAAATCAGTCCAAGAAAAAATTGAGACATCTGATAAAAAATGAACAAGGAACAACCTGAAGACAGTTACAGAAGAGAGCAGAGCCAAACACCCGTAGGATCTCATGACAAGATGAAACTGTTGCTTTAAGACATTTTTACCATGTTATGGGTCAGTTTATTTATGTCGAAAATTACATCATTGACCTACAGGATGCTGTGGCCTACTGGAGCTCAAAGTGACAATGTTCTGAGGGCGAATTAATGAGCAAAAAAAAAAAAAAAGAACACGTAAAGATGTTAGTTTGGATGAAAGTGGATTTTCACACGGCTACTACACAGCAGCTTCATATCAGCGCATCTGTCATTTCATTACTGAACCAGTTTTGAAGAGTTTATCTTTACATATTTGTGGACTGAAAGTGTTGAAGATGTTCCACACTGTTTTGTTCTGTTTGTGGCATCTGGTTGGTAAGTTTTAAATGTGTTTTTATGCCTTCTGTTGTTTCCATTCTGGTACCACGTAATAAATTACTGGTTAATTTAGTTAGAGAGAATTAAAGGTAAGGAATTTTTTGCACTTGTTTTAATTTGAGAGTTTGTTTCTATGATTTCTCGTTGATTTGATTATCAGTTTATTCCCCCTCAAAATTATTTGAAAAAGTGAGAGGAAGGTAGCCCAAACTTTTGTCTAAGCTGAGCGAAAGAAGCAAATACATTGTCTATATATAAATCCTTTTTCTTTCCATGATAAAAAGGTTCTATCCGACTGTGAGGGAGGAAATGCATTATGCAAGCTATAGGGGTAAGAGAGCATGTCTGAGGGAGTTTAAAGATCTTTCTAAATTGATACCAAATCTTAAGAGAATTTATATCAACAGGGTTACATTTCTTAAATATTCCAACAGATTTGTTTTGTGCAAAAAGTAGAGCAGGGAGAAGGGAGGATTCCTGAATATCCCGCTCAATAGTGAGCCAACCAGGAATGGTATCATTCGATTTCTTGAAACATGCAATCTGCCAATACATTAATGCCCTTACATTGGCTGCCCAATAGTAATGCTGAAAACATGGAAGGCCTAGGCCTCCTACCTCTTTTGTTTTACAAATATGCACTTTAGATATCCCCAGATAAACGGCACAATCACAGTATCAAGTGTTTTTTAAAAAAATAAAAAGATTGCATTTTGATTGCATTAACATGACCAATCATTGTTAATGGGAGTAGCTACTCTCAAAGTCTCCATATCTTTCTTCAGTTTATCTGTCATGACTTTATAATTTGTTTCATGGAAACGTTTGTAATGTCTGGGGACAGTGATACCAAGATATTTTAATTTACTTACAGTTTTAAAAGGAAGATTATTAATAAAACCTGAATCTATATTATCAATTGCATAAATTCACTCTTATGACAGTTAACTGTGTATCCAGATACTGTGTATCCACCAAACTCTCTAAGATCAAACAGGAAGGGCAAGAATCTTTCTGGCTCTGAGAGAAAAAGAAGAACATCGTTCCGCATATAAAGAAATCTGATGTTCTACATACCCCGTTATGACAGGAGATATATGTGGATGATTTCTTATACTTATTGCTAAAGGTTCCATAGCGATAGCAAAAAGTAAAGGACTCAATGGGCAGCCCTGGCGGGTACCACGTTGAAGGTGATCTATTATTGTTTGTGAGAACTGAAAAGGAGGGGCAAAGGTACAACAGCACGAAGTCCCAGACCAAATTCTTCTATGGTACTTAATATATACTTTTTGTTCTACCCTGTCGAATGCCTAATGGGCATCCAGGGCTAAAATGGCTATTTGATCATATTTTCCTTTGTTTCTGTATTCATATCAGTGTTCATAAGACTGTGTACATTATGAAAAGAAAATCTCCCGGAAATGAAGCCTGTTTGATCTTTGTGTATTATTGAACTAATACATACTTAACCTATTTGCTAAAATTTTAGTAAATACCTTAAAGGGGTGGTTCACTGTTTTTTTTTTCTAGGCTTGATTGTGTTAATGGGGTGCAGTTTAACATGTCTAATGCTTCGTTTGAAAAAAAAAAAAAACTCTGTATTTTTCATATATTTTGGCTTTATTCTACAACGCTGTTTCTCTTCTCCTAAAAATGCTCTGTTAAGTTCCTGGTTCTATGAAGCCCCTCCCTCAGAAATATGTAATGGCTCAGATTGGTTAGCTGGCCCAGTGTATTGTGATTCGCTGTCCAGAACACGTTGTCACGATTCACGTTGTCCGGAAACGCCGTGCCCCTTACCATTACGGGCAATAGTAGTGTGTGTGCTTCGGTGGAAATGTAAATAATGGCACAAATATTGCCATATCAATTTGAGCCTGAATCAGACCCAGATAGCAGTAATGAAGAGGGTCATGCAGAACCCCTGCAAGCACTGCATTTAAAGAATGTTTATTAATGGTATATTTTTTTGTTTGTATTTGTGTCAAAGTGTTTCGATATGCTGTCACTTGTAAATGTTACTGCTGTTTATGTTAGCTTTTGATATATGGTGTTATCCTGATTAAAGCTTTACTGTAGCTGAATACATGACTGAGTAGTAGCATTTTTGTAAAGGTATCATTTAATTTATAACATGAACGAGCACGTGGGTAAACACAACATAAAAGCCGTAATGAAACATTGCTGTACACTGATTACAGAAATGCCAACAAACACCAACAGAAGTTCACTGGAGTGATTACATAGAAGTTTGTTGGTGTTTGTAGGCGTTTGTTGGAGAAGTATGAAATAGAATTTAGCTAACTGGCTAGCGAAGCCAAACCACGTTGGTCTTTGTTTACCTCCCAGAATCTATATAACTTTATAAACAATAAAACATGCTTACAGGTTGGGGCCCATAAACAGCAGCTTCTGCTTTTGAAGTGCGTACTGCTCCATCTTTCAGTAATAGCCTTTGTGCAAATCCAGCATTGAACTCGTGTAGATTCTGGAAGCTGTCTTCCATAAAACGTGCAGCACAGACAGCTAAATTAGCATTATAATAGAATTAAACATAAATTTTAAACATTGTTCCCGAAGTCCAGCGTCCCTAGGAAGCCCAAACACAGAAGACTTGTATGTGTGCAACATGGCCTCGCCCACTTTGTTGCGTGTTCCCGGGGGCAGTGTTTATGTTAATTGCAGGGTTTATGATGTCACCAACCCGGGAAGAAGCTTGTTGTAGTCCAAACCAGTAGGCATTAAACTACTATAACTTTAAAAGACAATATCTCCATTTGCATTGAACTTTCAGCGCTGTAACTTTGCAGATACTGTTTATGCTCAAGCAGTAACATTACACCCTAAAAAAGTGAAATCAGAATGAACCACCCCTTTAATAACACTACCAAGAAGGGAAATGGGTCTATATTGTCACATGTCCTCCTTTGTTTAGTTTTCCCGCCATTAGTTTGTTGTCATAGTTACTTATTTGATTAGTGTCCTCGTTTCAGGTGTGTCTTGTTTATTATCTCATTAGTTCCCTCATTAGATCTTGTATAAACCTTTTGAGTTTTTTGGAAACCTGCTTCTCTTGCTTTTTTCTGCCTGTGGTCACATACCGTTACAGATGACAGGACCTAAACTGAACAATATGATCCTGGCTGAGGACTGCCTGTGGGGACTGAGGCAGAGTGGTCGTCCTTTGGAGAGGTATGTGGAGGAGTTTCTCGAGCTCTCCCATCGGGTGAGCTGGCCTGACGCCTCTCTCGTTGTGTGTTTTTGCTTGGGTCTGGATGAGGATACTATTTGCTATAGCGAACCTGCTTGTTATTTCTCTCTAGTCGAGTGTATTAATCTTATTATCTATTTAAATGGTTCTAATTCTGAAGTTGAAGTTAAAGAAAAAGAATATCTTCCTCATCCAGCCCCATCGAGGACACACATGGCGTCAGCAGCTCATCCAAAGCCAGTTCCCTCCACATGCCCCTCCAATGGATCCGTCCATTTCTGTCCTCTGGCAAATCCCCAAGTCTTCAGTCCAGTGATTAAACTGAGCCTCGTCCCAAGATGGCCCCCATCCCTGAGCCTCGTCCCAAGATGGCCCCCGCCATGCCTGAGCCTCGTCGCAAGATGGCCGCCGCCATGCCTGAGCCTCGTCGCAAGATGGCCGCCGCCATGCCTGAGCCTCGTCGCAAGATGGCCGCCGCCATGCCTGAGCCTCGTCGCAAGATGGCCGCCGCCATGCCTGAGCCCTTAGTCAAGATGGCCGCTGCCACTCCTGAGTCCTCTGCCATTAGGGCCACCACACTTGTGCCCTTAGGCATTCTGGTGGAGTATGAGGGGATGTCCTCGAGCCCTGAGATGGTTCCAGCCATTTGGTCCACTCCAGTGTCTTCGCCAGCCCCTGAATCTGCTCCAGTGATGACTTCAGCCCCTGACCAGAGTCCAGTGATGGCTTCAGCCCCTGACCAGAGTCCAGTGATGGCTTCAGCCCCTGACCAGAGTCCAGTGATGGCTTCAGCCCCTGACCAGAGTCCAGTGATGGCTTCAGCCCCTGACCAGAGTCCAGACTCTGCTCCAGTCCCCGAGTCCTCCTTTGTTTAGTTTTCCTGCCATTAGTTTGTTGTCATAGTTACTTAAATGATTAGTGTCCTCATTTCGGGTGTGTCTTGTTTATCATTTCATTAGTTCCCTCATTAGTAGTTGTATAAGTACTCCTTGGTTTGTTCACTCTTTGTCCTGTCACTTATGTTTTGGATGTGTATTGCCTACCTTTTGAGTTATTATTAAACCTTTTGAGTATTTTGGAAACCTGCTTCTCCTGCTTTCTTCTGCCTGTGGCCACATAACGTTACACAAGGGGGCAATTTGGTCAGAAAAAGCTTTATAAAATTCAATGCAAAAGCCATCTGGGCCAACCGTTTTACCATTGGGAAAATTTCTGATAGCTGTAAGAACTTCTTCCAGTGTGATGTCTGAATTTAAGCTTTCTCTCGTGTCCTTACTGATTTTAGAGAGTCTAAGAGAACAAAGGAATTTAGTAATATTCAATACGTCTCCAATTCCTGATAGAATTCCTGATATACATTATTTCTACTGGCTTAGCTTATTTGAGTAGATAATGGGGTATTATATTCATATTTCAATTCCATAATACTAGTCAGAGTTGAACTGGAAGACGTGAGTTTAAACTGTTGCTCTAGCTGACAACTCTTTCTCTATCTCAGAAAGCCTTTTGCCTCTCCACTTTTTCAATTCTGATTGGTATGTTATAACCTGGCCTCTAATGACAGCTTTGAGAGCTTCCCATAGGTTTGAATCTTACACATCCCCCTTATTATTTTAATTTGAAATGAATGAAGCCTCATCCATGTGAGCAAAGAACATTTAGACTTTTTTTTATTATCATTTGTCTTTGCGCTGCTCCGAATTTTTTTACTTCACATTTAAATGATTAATTTTGGTGAAGCTTCGTCAAACCAACATCAAGTGATTTTAAAGCTTTAATCTGTGAAAAATTTTGTTCTTCAGGTGCGTTTGGTGTTACAGAACTGAAGTCAGTGATAGTGACGGAGGGAGATTCAGTCACTCTAAACTCTAATCTTACTGAAATAATGGATGGTGATGTGATTCAGTGGAAGTTTTGGATTGAAAAAACGTTAATAGCTGAAATCAATGTAACAGCCAACAGAATCACTGTATATGATGATGTTCTTGATGGGAGATTCAGAGACAGACTGAAGCTGGACAAACAAACTGGATCTCTGACCATCACAGACATCACAACTGAACATGATGGATTTTATAAAGTAGAGAACAAATATATGAATATAATTTTCATTCTTGCTGTCTATGGTGAGTTAAATATTAGTTTTAACTGTTTTATTATTTAATCACTAGGGCCCAGTTGCATGAAAACCCTTAAGAGTATCCCTTAGGGGGAGAAAATCCCTATAGCAAGGGATTTCTTCAAGAGTGTTGCAACAAACGTCTAAACCGTCACCCTTACCCAAGTGTTTATACTAAGTATTTTTCCATGAACACTAAACAGAACATAACAGACCACTGATTTTAAACATGTTTAACCTTTACTGCAGTTGTACAGCTTTACTACAGTATTTTAGTTATGGAGATTATCAAAGGCACAAAGTGCCCTGAAAAGCACAAACATCCTAGAATCCAAGCAAATTGTTTTCTGAGTGCAAGTGTACCGGTGGCGCACACCAGAAGCTGCGTTAAGGCTGCTGCGCCACAGAGCGTCACTTACATAATTTTACATTACATAAGGCTACATTAGATTTGTCTTGAATCATTGTTAATGTACTCATTGACAAACTCGTTGAAGAAAACAAATGTCTAGGCATCGCGCAGTGCACCCAGCACTGCGCGATGCCTAGACATTTGTTTTCATTAACGAGTTTATTTTGTTTTTTTTAGAGCAAAAAGTATGCCACAAAACGGCATAATATCTATTTTCCAAAATTCAAACTCATCAACGCCACTTTGTTCATTCTTGAAGTGTATTTTTAACCTGCCTGTATGGTGATTAGACTGTTTTGGACTGCCACCTTGAACTTAAGCATGCAAGATAACAGATAACAAAAATAACAATTCAAGAAATGTGCTGTCAAGCACACACTGGAAGTGATGACAAATAAGAAATCAAAACTGTTCATATGTTCTATTTAATAGGGCTTTTCACACTGTGCTTAACCCTGGGTTATCATTGTTCTAAACACCGCTTTTAACCCCAGGGAAAGGAACGTTTCACACTTATTAGCTGAGGGGCTAACACCACTTTTTAAAAAATGTCAAATGGTAGCAGAAAATATGACAATTGGAGTGAAAAAGAGCACAGTAAATTCCTCTGTGTTAAATCAACACCGGTCTGTATTCATTTTGGGAACCACCTGCAGGGTGTTAAAAGTAACGAAGTGTTAGAATTAATTAGATACTTAAGTGGTTAATTAAGTGATGATTGTTCGATTATTGAAGACACCTGATGATGACGAGCACAATCACTGAAGGAAAGAGAAACAACTACAACAACTGATTTCCAGCCACAGCCTTAGATGAAATCAACTGAAAAGACATTAAATCTCTCTCTCTCTCTCTTGATCTGTGGCATGAAAGTACTGTTGGTGAAAATGGCTTACTAATAAAGAATAACCACTTTCAGATGGAACTAGACAACCAACTTTCTTCTTGATGGTGTAAACCATGTCACATGACTGCTTTTGTTTATGGTCTTCTTTGTAATTATGTGCTTCTGAAAACACTATTACAAAGACCACAAACTTAACATAAAAACCAAGAGTAACTGCCCAACTAAAGGAAACACTGATCACAATAATGATGATCAAATATTTTCAATAAAACATCAACATTCTAATCCTGTTCATTCTTCAAAAAAACTGTAGACGAATTACAGAAATAAAGTCAGTCTGGTTTGTAAGAGACATTTAATGTCTTTTCAGTTGATTTCGTCTAAGGCTGTGGCTGGAGGTCAGTTGTTGTTTTTGTGTTTCTCTTTCCTTCAGTGATTCTGCTTGTTATCATCAGGTGTCTTCAATAATCAAACAATTATCACACAATTAACTACTTAAGTACCCAATTAACTCTAACACTGCTGCAGTGTTACTTTAACACCATGCTGGTGATTCCCATATGAACACTGACCGGTGTTGATTTGACACAGAGAATTTACTGTGAGACATTCACTCTTATCTTTAACACTTTGGAGTCGATAGCACCTTGCTTTTTCTTACCAGAGTGAAAGAGACTAAAAATACTCTGTCAATTTTGCACATACAATTAAGAGTTATACACCATTTTAATCTGTGAAATAACTTCTTTTATTTGTGTACACTCAGAGTAAGAAAACTAACATGATGTGTGATCTGTCGTCTCCCTCTGAACGAAGTCCAATCTGATAGTTCTCAGAAAATGAAGTGTAACTTAGTGAATACTAATCACAAAAAAATTAGACTTATGTCTAAAAAAATGTTGAAATGTCAGGTTTTAAATTGTGTCAAAATCAAAAAAGTCAAATCGAAAACAAAAATTCTCTGTTTATGTAATCTGTATGAAAAGAGAGCCATGTCAGACGTCCGTGAGTCAGCTCATTATCCGCTAATGCGGCCACGCCCACAGAGCGAGCGCTATTCAGACGCAAATTCTGAGGCAATACATGTATACATCGTCACAATCGTGTATTTATTATCTTCAAAAGTGTCTATCTGCATGTTATAGCCATGGTTAGCGATCTCTGGAAGCCTCTGTTAGTTCCTGGAATGTCACATGGTATGCCTGTTCTTTACTGAGACATTTGTGGACTAAAGGTGCACAGAGCGGCTGCAAGTATGAATTGAAAACACAGTATTCAGCGCTCATAGTGATGACAATAAATATTGAATAAATATTACTCCTCTGTATAGAAAATTGATATAAACATATGAGAATCCATCAATATTTCTCCAGATGTGCATGCTTTTAAGCATATTAAGAAATGACGGTCAATATAAGATTTTAAGAGTAAAACAGAGGTCAAAATGTGAAGCTTGAGTCTTAGATCTGTATAGTTTGACAACAAATGTAGTAGCCTACATGAAATGCCATAGAGGTAGGAATGTTCAGACGCTTTGCATCACAGAAATACATTATATTTTAAAGTATATTAAAATAGAAAACCATTATTTGGTTAGAGACTTAAGACTTCTTTTAAAAACATTAGTAATGCGTTCAATCTTTTGACTGGTACTGTTAACATAGGCCTATACAAAATTTTCTTCTCATGACGTGCAATAATACGCGCATGCATGAGATCACAAAAATCATGGGGTTTTTTTTGTTTGTTTGTTTGTTTTTGTCAAGAGTGGACATTAATCCTGTTATCAGCGTGATCACAGAGGGTTTTTCACATAGCCTACCTGACTGAAAGGGCTCATTATGCGGGTCATTATGCAGGTCATTATGCGGGTCTTTGTCTTCTCAGGTGTGAATCACAGCATTATTCATGAAGATTCACGCTTCCATACATACTGTGTTTCTTGACAAAAAGTGTCTTACAAAATTTAAATTTATATATTGTTTTATATGAACGAGTAGGCAGGATAATTTTTACATAATTTTGAAGCAAAAACTCTAGTCTACAACCTCCAATACCCAGAAGTCTTGTGAACAGATATATAACATTAGTTTTTTGGCGTAATAAACGTTATTCCTTCAAAAATACAAACATGTACATACATGTTGCTCACATATTATGGTAGACTAGTTCATGCTGAATACAGTGTAATGACACCTTTTCCATTAATATGTTTATGAACAACTGAAAGAAGCACAAATGTCAGGGCATGTCAAAACTTCTCCAGGGCCCCAAAACAGCCTCAGACTCCAGAGGGTTATAGTCTGAAAAGTCCATTCAGGATAAATGTTATAGTAAAGGCAGCTATATACAGACATGGACAAAATTGTTGGTACTCTTGATAAATACGATCAAAGATGACTGTAAAAATAAATCTGCATTGTTTATCCTTTTGATCTTTAATTCATAAAATTAGCAAAAATCTAACCTTTCATTGAAGGAAAATAATTGAAAGTGGGCGGAAAATCACATTATGAAATAAATGTTTTTCTCTAAAACACATTGGCCTCAATTATTGGCACCCCTAGAATTTTTTAAAATATCTCTGTAGTATTGTCACAGTTCCAGTCGTTCACAGACTTCATTTCCCACAATCCTCCCTGCCTATCACCTGCACTCACTCCACCAATCAATAATCACCAGACCCAGCTGCAGCTCATTACCTGGACTATTTAAGCCACTCACATCCACACACACTTTGCGAGGTCTTGTTTACTCCTGTATCAATTCTGAGTGTTATTTATTTTGTCTGTCTGCCTGTTTTGATCTAGTCTTTTCCCCGTCTACGATTCTCTGCTGCCTGCCTTTGGACTGTTTATTGTTTCCTGGTTTTGTGATTGATATCTGCCTGTTCCACGACCACGATTCTGCCTTGTCCCTGCTGTACCTGTTTGCCAATGTTTGACCCTTGCCTGTTTGATTACGAACTCTGCTTTAATAAAAGCTTGCAAATGGATCTTACCCTGAGTCCCGCCTCGTTACAAGTATATTCCCATTCATATTTAAAAAAAATTTTAGCACACCAGGGTGATCATGAACATGAAATTGTCCAGCCATGACTTCCTGTTCCACAGGAGTATAAACATGAGGAAACACAAAGGCCAAATTCCCTTAATCATTCATCACAATGAGTAAAACCAAAGAATATAGTTCTGATGTGCAGCAAAAGATTGTTGAGCTTCACAAAATAGATTTATGGCTATAAAAAAATAGCTAAAGCATTGAAAATCCCCATTTCCACTATCAGGGCAATAATTAAGAAGTTCAAATTAACTAAAGATGTTACAAATCTGCCTGTAGAGGACGTGTGTCTAAATCATTCTGATGTGGGGTGAGGAGGAAAGTTTGAGTGGCCAAAGACTCTCCAAGGATCACAGCTGGAGAATTGTAGAGATTAGTTGAGTCTTGAGTCTCAGAAAGCCTAAAAAAATGATCAAACAACACCTACATCCCCACAAGTTGTTCGGGAGGGTTTCTATGGTCAGATGAAACTAAAAAAAGAGCTTTTTGGCAGCAAACCCACCAGATGGGTTTGGTGCACACATGGATAAAAAGTACCCCATGCCCACGGTTAAATATACTGCTGGATCTTTAATGTTGTGGGCCTATTTTTCTGCTGGAGGTCCTGGAACCATCTTGTTCAAATACATGGCATCATGGATTCTATCAAATACCAACAGATAAAAAAAAAAAAAAAATTCAAAACCTGACCGCTTCTGCTAGAAATCCAATAATGGGCCGTGGTTGGATCTTCCATCAGGACAATGATGCAAAACAAACATCAAAACCAACACAAAAATGTGTCACTGAGCACAAAATGAAGCTTCTGCCATGGCCGTCCCAGTCCCCTGACCTGAAGCCGATAGAAAATGAGTGGAGTGAACTGAAGAGAAGAAGCTCCAACATGGATCTGGAATCTGAAGGATCTGGAGAGATTCTGCATGAATGGTCTCTGATCTCTTGTCAGGTGTTCTCCAAACTCATCAGGCATTATAGGTGAAGACTCAGTTGCAAATAGAATTGGTGCCAATAATTGTGGCCAACGTGTTTTGGAGAAAAACATTTATTTCATAATGTGATTTTCCCCCCACTTGCAATTTTTTTCCTTCAATAAAGGGTTAGATTTTCACAAATTTTATGAATTAAAGATCAAAAGGATAAACAATGCAGATTTATTTTTACAGTCATCTTTGATCATATTTATCAAGAGTACCAACAATTTTGTCCACATCTGTATACAGTATAATAATACAGTATAATATGAGATGCACATTCATGTAAACACGTCATGTCTGGCATTCATCCAATCAGTGACACTGACACTGCAAATATACCCAGTGTTTAGGTATGTACAGTGTGAAACTTAACCGTATGAATACGCAGAATTGTCAACCCCAGGTAAATTAAGACAAGTGAAGCAAAATAACCCAGGATTCTGTTAACCTGGGGTTTAGAATGAACCATGGTTAACTGTTTCAAGTGTGAAAAGCCCTAATTTTATTTTTAAATAACTTTTTTATACACATTGTTTCAAATGATATCATACTCTTATTATTTATTAACTTTATTTTGATCAATAAAATGTGCCTCGGTACCCCCTCCTTCTCGATTAACATGAAATCATCCATTATATTTGAGTTCAGCAGATGACTTAATAGACATGTTTTGATCCCTTAATTTTTTTTGAGGGTGAAATGGTCACTAAGGACTTTGTTGCAACCCCATATCAGAACTTATAGAACACTTAAGCAATTAAGGGAAAATACTCAATGATGACCTTTAACAGACCCTTAAGTTTTTTTGTTTTTTTTTTGCAACCTATATTTCAGTAAGACTACCCTTAACCTTATAACTAAGGGTTTTCTTAACTTAAGGACTTTGTTGCAACCAGGCCCTGAATCCACACACTATTTTGATTCTTTTGTTCTATTTCGCTTTTTTGTTGTTGTTGTTCTTTTGTTTTATATTATTAATTTCAAATTTTAGTTTCAAACTTTTCTTTCATAAACAGTCAGTTATTTAACAGTATTAATCTGTGATAAACCCTGTGTCCATTTGTTCTGTGTGTGTTTAGTGATGCAGTTGAAATATCAGTGCTGGAGGGAGATTCAGTCACTCTAAACTCTGATCTTACTGAAATAAAGGATGATGATCTGATTCAGTGGAGGTTTGGAAATGAAAGCATTTTAATTGCTGAAATCAATAAACAGGCGGACAGAATCACTGTATATGATGATGTTCTTGATGGGAGATTCAGAGACAGACTGAAGCTGGACAATCAAACTGGATCTCTGACCATCACAGACATCACAACTGAACATGCTGGAGATTATGTGCTTCTGATAATCGGAGCAAAACGATCATTAAAAGCTTTCAGAGTTTCTGTCTATGGTGAGTAGCGATCATTTCTCCTGTCATTCAGATATTCTTGATATTAGCGTTTATTGACTAAGCTGATCTCATGTTTTTTATTCCTCAGACTCTGTTCACTGTTGTGGTCCTACTGAAGCTGTGATCCGATTGGTCCTCTCTGCTCTGGTGGGCGTGACTTCTGTCATTCTTCTGGTTTATGACATCAGATCCAGAAGAGCTGAACAACATCAAGCACGTATTCTCTTGTCACAAATCTAAATTATAATGTAATTTCTTCCATAACTATTTTTGTTTATCATTTATTAAAGCAATTATTTGTAATGGCTTCATATATTCATAAGCTGGTATTGATGTTCATTTATCAACTCGTTTTCACCGTAAAACATTATTTGAGAGAAAAAAGTAACATTCACATGTCTGCTCAAAGTTTCAAAAGTGAGTGTTATGATAAATACCATGATTCATCAATTTTTACATTGCCTTACTTTTTTAGATACTTTTTTTTTTTTTTTTTTTACAATCTTCTTTTTTTTCAATCTAATCTTTCATATTAATGGGGCTTTAAAGAACTTTAAAGGGATAGTTCACCCAAAAATGAAAATTTGATGTTTATCTGCTTACCTCCAGGGCATCCAAGATGTAGATGACTTTGTTTCTTCAGTAGAACACAAATGAAGATTTTTAACTCCAACCGTTGCGGTCTGTCAGCCGTATAATGCATGTCAGTGGTAACAAAATCTATGAGAGTAAAAAAAACATGCACAGACAAATCTAAATTAAACCCTGAGGCTCGTGACGACACATTGATGTCCTAAGACATGAAACGATTTAATTTGGATTTGTCTGTGCATGTTTTTTTTTGACTCTTATAGATGATCTTACCGTTTCAATGCATTATACGACTGACAGACGGCAACGATTGGAGTTAAAAATCATCATTTGTGTTCTACTGAAGAAACAAAGTCACCTACATCTTGGATGCCCTGGGGGTAAGCAAAAAAAAAAATCATTTTTGGGTGAACTATCCCTTTAACATGCACATGTCTTGTAGTTTTAATGTTGTTCAGATCAGACGTCTCTAATACTGAAGCTCTTTTACTGGCTGAACACGAACGCATGAAAACACGAGCTCTCTCTTCGCACTTTTTAGTGTCAGATTTTTTTAAAATCCAGTTTGAAAGGCTTTATTGTTTATGTTTCCCTCAGAAACATCAAACAAATTAATAAAGAGGCACACAGATATCACTTTACTACTGCTGTTCATTTGCCATATGTATTTGCTTGGCTTTATCAATAAAGTTTTCTCACTCTGAGCTTCAAGAGCCTATCCATGTTTTATTACATTTATTATGTCAAGCGCCCTCTGCAGGAATACTAACTTCATGTGTATTTGAGCAGTTTCAGCGCTTTGCCACATACAGATTTACATTATTAATACAGAGCTTCACGGCACCACCACTCCAGAGTCTTGCCCCAAGATGGCTGCCACTCCAGAGTCTCCTGATAATGCAGCGCTGACCATTATGGCCACAGCCATTTCATGTGTGTGGGCTGCACACACATCGGCTCCAGCCCCTGACCAGCGTCCAGAGGGGACGCGCCACACCTGAGCCTCGTCATGCCATGGCTGCCACACCTGCCACGCCAGAGCCTTGTCACGCCACGGCTGCCATGCCAGAGCCCCCTCACATCATGTCTGCCCAAGTTTCCCCTGGAGATTTTTTGGGGGGGGCCTATAGGTACCAAGCTCCTGCAGCTGCACCTCTGCACCACGGCCCAGGTCCTCCAGTGCACCGGGACCCTATGCTCCACAGCCCAGGTCCGCCCACGCTCCAAAGTCCAAGTCCGCCCACGCTCCAAGGCCCAGGTCTCCCACGCTCCAAGGCCCAGGTCCCCCACGCTCCAAGGCCCAGGTCCTCCCACGCTCCATGGCCCAGGTCCTCCCACGCTCCACGGCCCAGGTCCTCCCACGCTCCACGGCCCAGGTCCTCCCACGCTCCACGGCCCAGGTCCTCCCACGCTCCACGGCCCAGGTCCTCCCACGCTCCACGGCCCAGGTCCTCCCACGCTCCACGGCCCAGGTCCTCCCACGCTCCACGGCCCAGGTTCTCCCACGGCCCAGGTCCGCCCATGCTCCACGGACCTGGTCCGCCTCTACTCCTTGACCCAGGCCCGCCATTGTCATGCCCGCGGTCCAGGTCCTGTCCCCCTGCACTGGCCTGGCCCACCAACCCTCCCCCAAGACCGCCTCCGCTCCACCACCCTCCTGGACTTAATGCCTTGTTTTGGTTAATGTTGGGCGTCGGGAGCAGCCCTTAGGGGGGGATCTGTAATGTCTTGTTTTGGGTGTCATGGTTCTTGTCTTTTAATTTTGTAGTTTTATTCATGTTGCTTGCTTGTGTCATGCTTCCCTTGCTCCTCATGTTCTCTCTTAGTCTATGTGTCATGTTCTGATGCCCGGGAAGAAATTATAAATTCATGAGACCAAAGATTGCCCGTTATTCACAAGAGGAATGATATCTCGTTTTTAACCACTACAGAGACATCTGAGCCAGCATCAAATGTCAGAAGGACTAGCTGAGGTACAGCTGTTCTCGGCTGGGTACATTAGCACTGAGCGCCTGGTGGTCACCTGGATCTCACAACTCCGACAACGTCAGATCAAAATTTTAAATAGGTGCTATCTTTATAAATAAACCACAGATTTGAGCTTTACACAACTACATTCTCGCCTAAAAAACTTTTAAAACTGCATTTCATGACACAATAAAACAGTTTTTAAATCACGCGGGTTTTCTCCTCCGCTTCTCCGCACTGCTGCATGGACGTCTGAACTTTGCGTACTTGGTATTCTGAAACGCCAAATGTTGGTGTGCAGCAAGCAAAGCTTGTCTTCTTCTTGTGACAGACAGCCTCAAGCCGAGAAGCAAGAACAAGATCTACTGTATCCATTGTTGTTTACCGTGTCGTTTTCTTTTTCGCGCGAGAATGATGTCTATCACTACTTTCCGGCTACACCACGCCTATCAATAAGGGTACTGTTGGCAGTGGAAACGCAAGCCTGATCAGGGTGTAACCGGTTAATAACTTTATTTTTCATTCTATTTAATATTTTGATTTGGCAGTCAACCAATCACTAATTCAAATACAGCCTATGCAAATGTGACACTGACGCATCTAACGTGAGTGAAATGCCCACGCTGACGCGCTCAACCCAGCTGTCAAGTCATCATAGGTTAGGTAAGTCACAATGGCAATGCCCTGGCATTAGTTTTTCCGATGATATATGTCATCAACCGTCAAGCATTAGGCCTACATTTAAGTGAAAATGAATGTCAAGTAGGCCAATATGCAGCTTGTTTTGCGTTTTGAAACCAATGAAAATTGCAGGATACGTAGAACATGAGTTCACAGTTCACACAACGTCACATCACTCACATGCAGCGCTTCTGTGAATGGAGAAAACAGAATAAAACATAACATATATACAATAAAAGGGAATATAGGCCTATAGGCTACGTGATATTTCACTATATAATTAGGTCTACAGATTAACAAGACGAAAGTGGTTCATTGTGGCGCACTCCAAAGATCTAGGAAAGGAAACAGACATTCTGCTTGTTTTCGTTATTTAAGTGTCTTTTGTAAATGTATGAATTGTGTCTTGCTTTTACCTGTATGACCATAAATTACGGAGTAGCCTACAGTTTACTGAAGGAAAAACAATTCCAGTGGTCGCGCTGGCGCCTCACGCGTGCGTACATAATTCTTGCATTGCTTACTTGATATCGCAGCCTGTTAAATAATTAAAATAAAATACAATAAACCAAACATATAAAACGTTACACTGCTCAATGTGAAGGATGATGTCGATAATGCGAGTGAAGTACAAAGCTTAGGCTACATAATAAAATAATAGTTTAGCATTCATCTCGAAAATGGAAACAGTGCCGAATGAGAAAGGTAGGCTTCCGGTTCACTTTAAATTAATTCGTTTAGCATCTTATTTAGTTTTATTTCTAATGAATAAACCTTTTTCTTGCCTTGCATAGCAATAGAAGCTGGAATGGCGTTAAAAAAGAAAAGAGAATTTTTTTTAATTCATTTTGGCTTGACGTTTATTTAGCCTGTATAGGCCTACTGTTAACTTTAGAGGTTTTGTGGTAAAATAAAATAGGGCAGTTTTGTTCATAATTTACAAACATTATAATTATATTATATATTATATAGCCTATAGGTTATTTGTAAACATTTTATTTACTGATTTACCAACATTATTTCTAAATGTAATAATAAAATGCGACGTATAGGCCTGCGACATATCTTTTTTCCTCTCAGGAATAGCGTCGGTATTTTTAACCATGCAGCAAACGTTTTAAAATATCTTGAAAAAATACATTATAAACCGCTGATAGTTTTTCCTTTCGTTTAATAGGTTTAGCCTACATTTGGACAGAATCTTGTTATAAAAGATAATTGTAGGCCTATTGGCTAAGACGGCAAATACTCTTTGTATTTTAATAAATAAAATGCTGTATGTATTATTATTAGGGGTTCAAGCACAAAGTGCTGAAACCCTATTGTTATTGTACTGATTTTTATTATTATTATTTTTCTTCTGCCGTAAAACTGATTGTGCAGCCCAAACCATAAGGCCTAGAGACTTGAAACTTTGTCAGATGATAGTACAAAAAACGAGGAGAGGTTGACAAAGTATGACCCAAAAAAAAATAGTGTCGATTAGACACTAGGTGGCGCAATAACTTGAAAAAAAACATGAAAACAGCTTTAACTACGCAACCGTTAGTCCGATTGACTTGAAATTTGGCATGCAGTGTCTTGGTCCAAGGGGGCATGATAATCTATGAGGACATTGGCGTATCTCAAAAAACATGGCCGCCATCGGCCAATGAAATTTAAGCACCTATTAGACAAGGTTAACGGAGGCCGATCGTAACGAAACTCGATGGGCATGTTCGACTCATGGTCCTAGAGGTCTGTAAGAATTTTGAAAGAAATCGGCCACAAGTTGGCGCTACAGGTTGTACGCCTCGGTAATCACGTGGTGTTTCACAAAACCACAAAATATGCATATCATTTGATAGATCTCCTCATGCTGAACAACTTTGCCTCAAGAACCAATGCTGTCAATCAAATCGTTCATTAATTATTTGCGAATATGTGAAAAAGCTACTTTTGCGAACTAGTCCTAGGTTTTTCGCCCAATCGGAACGAAACCAGTGTAGGAAATTCTATGGATTCTCTAGATCAATAATTATCAAAAAAAAGGTTGAACTTTACCAGCTGGGTCACTATAACTGGGTCATTTAGACAATGGGTGTGGCTAAATATACCCAAAAGCCTATAAAACCTAAACAAAAACTCAGAACTTCACGAAAATAGGTGAGCACATGCAGCATATGACTCTAAAGAAGCACACCAATTTTTGTGTAGATCGGACCATAGGTGGTGCTATAATTGTGAAAAAACTTTTAAAAAACATATGTTTTTAATGGTTTTAGATGAAAATATATATAACTTTGGATGTGGTTGACTTATTTTCACGGGAGTCACGTCTTTAGACTCCTGAATCCTTGCCGAGTCCAGCGATACCAAACATGGTAGGTTTCGTCTTATGGTTTGTGCTACGTTGTGATTTAGCGCTTAAAAAACTTTTGCGAATATCTTCGAAACCGTTAGTCCGATCGGAACGAAACCAACGTAGGAAACACGGAACCTAAGTTGGTTTACCACATGTTTAAGCCCAAATGTCAAAATTTTGATAGGAAATGACAAAAAAATCCAATCAAAGTCTTTCATGGGTCATTTTTTATACTTTCATATATATAAGTGTCTATAACTTCAAAACTAAATCAGATATTTTCACCAAAATTGGCACACATATGTATGGACACTCTGAGGACACCCAAAAAAAAAAAAAAAAAAAATGGTGGAGGTCGGGCAATAGATGGCGCTGTAACTGTCACAAAACCTTTAAAAACCATATTTTGCCTCTGTAAATTGCCTGAAACTGTCATTTTGTGTCACCAGATGGCAGTAGAAGACCCCTAATATAGTTCAAGCTTTCAAGTTGTCAAGGTTTTGTCATTTAAAATCCCTTTTAAACTATATAAATCCTTATAATAACATTACAAATCACATTTTGTCAAGGTTTACCACTTCATTTTTTTGTATGTTTTTGCAATAATATAACATTACAATTACATTTAGACTTAAAAATGATGATATTTAAAGGGGAAACCTGGATTAAGCATTTTCTTACCTAATCATTGATCTCAAATATCCATATATGCAACAAAATTTGTGTGTAAGCATATTAAATTAATGGAGTTAACATGGAAAATATACTTGAAACACAGAACACTTAAAATGAAAGAGAGCCAATAAGTGGTCCTCTGCTGACACCTGCTGTTTAAAAGTCATTTTGTCAAAGTACTCACTAATATGTTCTATAATTCATATTTAGACTATATAAAATCACTATTTTAACATTTACTATCACTTTTTTGGTAAAATCGTAAATCCATCACATCAGCTCCTTTCGAGTATTAGTTTTGACGGTTGTGCCACATGATGAGTAAAATGAAACCTGAAAATGGTGTTATACTAAGATTTACAGAAAACATTGTTACCCATCATGTATTTAAATACTGAATCTACAAGAAAATATGTGTGTCTGTGTGTGTGTAAGCATGCTTAGTATGTATCAAATATCATTGTGTAAGTCTTTTCTTTCTCTGTGTTTAAGCACATTGCATAGATGTTCATTCTATGAATTAAGTGGTTACATGCTTGCTAAATGAAACTTAATATCTTCTTATGCATATGTTCTTAAAGGCCTTAAATGCTTGAACCCCGGTAAATGCTGCTTGCAGCTTTAATTATTATTATTATTATTATTATTATTATTATTGTTGTTGTTGTTGTTGTTATGTAGGCTACATGCAAGTAAACAAACAAAAAAGTTTAAAAAATAACGTTATTAACCATTATTTTTTCTAAACAAACCGGTTTTCGGAGCGTTTATAATACAGAAGGAATGCTGGAACAGAAACGTTAAAATACCGATTCTGCTCGGAGTGAAACGATTGAAATTTTTTTTTTTTTTTCGTTTTTAAGCCCTGGTCATGAACATGCAGAAAAGAGACAGACGTACCGAACACAAATATGTGGACTGTAGTCTGGCTCATCAGTGTCTCTACACATTTCACACTGCTCTGATGAGCTGCTAAAATAAACCAACATGTTGCAAACAACCTCATAAGGCACTCTTTATAATAGCGATAAGTAACATTGTTCATGCAATGTTGTTGTATTTTTTTCACCCATCTACTACACCTTGCTTCAATCTCCTCTGTGGCAGACAGGGTGGTGCTATCAAGCTCCTCTACTCCTTCAATGAAAAAGACATCCCTTCCATCCGAAAAACACAAAAACAGTTCTCACGAACAACTCAATAGCACGAGTCCAACTAACTAACGAATATATTACAATTATGATGAGATTAGAGGGTTATATCGATCACTAAAAGAGTAACCAAAGGAAACAAACATATATTATCTTACTTTTCGGACACACGCTGGCAAGTTGATCTGATATTGGCACCGGTCCTACTTCTTGCCTGATCAGAGATCAGCGGTGACTAGGTTCAGGAAGATCAACTGTGAATTGACTCAGGAAGATCAACTGTGAATTGACTAGGTTCAGGAATGGCAGCCATCTTAGCTGAGGGCTCAGGCGTGGCAATTACAGGGCAGGAAGAGGCATAAAGCACAGGGCTAGTAATCTTTAAAACAGTACATGCTGGTAATAAAGATGGGCCAAGCTCCGTGGTCATCGGAGCTTGGTGCGTTCTGTTCTGACAATGGGTCAAACACCAGCAAACAGAAACATAAGGGCAAGGCAGAAGAGTAATCGAAGTCACAGGCAATGGTCAAGGCAGGCAGCAAACGATCATCAAACAAGGAATAAACAGTCCAGGGTCAAAAACAAGGCAAGGCTAGGCACAAGGATTAACATGGAAAACATACGACTAAACAATACTCAGCCCTGTGTGTGTTTCTGGGTGCAGCTTATAAAGGGTCCACTGATGGGAAAATAGTCCAGAGTGATGTATAACTGTGTGTGCACTGAAATGGTGAACCGGCGACCTCTGGTGGGGAGTAGCAGGAACCAGCAAGCGCCGGATACGTAACAACCACAAACATTATTTGTTCATCCTTCTGAGATTGTCCCCATTGTAAAACAGAACATTTCGAAATGTAGGAAATTCAACATTTGATAGAAAACACTTATTTGAAAATAAAAAAGACAATAATTACCACTTTAACCAGCAGGTGGCGGCAGAGTAGCATTTATTTGCGCATATATCAGCCATTTCCTCTGATCGTTTTTCACCTAATTTCGTTTTTGACTAAATATTAAACATACTAGGTTTAAAAATACATTTTGTCAATGTGAAGTATGAAGTACTTACAAAATCTTATGAAAAACAATAACTTTTCTTGTGAATGAATGACACAGAAAGCGAGCACCGCTCTTTCCCTTTGTAATCACAGCAGCTGTCAGTCATTGCAGCGCAAGATCAATGATTTAAAAAGTAAACTTAAAGTAATAAGTAAAAATTTACTTATTTGTGGCTTTATGTGTTCATCTTTTTCAGGAAGTATTGAAATCTAAAGCAAAACGCTGAACTTTAAAGGTTCTTCAAGTGTGTTTTTTGTTCTTCTAGTGTTTTTTCATAATAAATACTGATGATTGTTTAAGCTTTCGCTCTCTCTATTAGAGATATATTTTAAAAAATCCAATTCAAAAGGCTTTATTGTTTATATTTGAACTCTAACACACAGATCTCACTTTACTACTACTGCTGTCCATATGTATTTGCTTGTCTTTATCAATAAAGTTTTCTCACTCTGAGGTTCAAGAGTCTCTCCATGTTTTATTACATTTATTATATCGAGCGCCCCCTGCACGAATACTATAGTAGTATATAGTTATAGTTATATATATAAGTTATAACTTCATGTAAGTAATATGGTGCTCTAGCTGTGTTGCACTGCGATTAAACCACAGCTGAAGGGTGTTGTTACACTCAACTGTATTCATGATACAGCACATCACTGTATATGATGATGATCTTGATGGGAGACTCAGAGACAGACTGAAGCTGGACAATCAAACTGGATCTCTGACCATCACAAACATCAGAATCACAGATTCTGGACTTTATGAAGTGACCATTAGCAGAAGCACAGAGATCAGATACAGATTCAGTGTTACTGTCTCTGGTGAATCACAATTACAGTGTCATTTGTGCTGCCTGCTTAGTATTTTTACACAAATAATTATTTAAATATTTATAAAACAAACTACTTATTTAATATCACTTTTGAAATTATTGATGCTCTTTCTTTTCATGTGTTGTGTTTAATTAGTCTTTCATTTGGTCATTTGTTTCACATTTCGTGTTTCAGCTCAACAATGATCAAACTCTCTGTGCTTCTGTTTCTGACCACAACAACTGCATCTGCCTTTATAATCTATTACTGTTTCAAATATAATCTGATTTTTCTCATTAATATTTCCTCTAAGTGATCTTTAATGAGTTTTTCTGTGATCCTGAATGATAAATACTGTAGATTATCAAAGAACGCTTTAATTATTTAGTAATAACATGCTTTTTATGTCCATATGTATCTGCCTGCCCTCATCCATGTTTTATTCCCCCTGGAGGAATACTCACTTTATGTCTATTTTAATTTTCAGCAGAGTGAAACAGCTTCACATTATTAAAACATCATTTGTAAATATACATTATTGTTAAGACCATTACTCTTTTTCTTCTGAAACATTTTTTAATTTTTTTAAATTTAATATTAATTTGTCATTTGTTTACTCTTTAGTATTTTTATTAATGTACTGCCTATTTTTTCTTTATAGATTAATATTACGTTTAAAAAAAAAAAAAATTAACATCTTGTTTGAAATAATCTGAAATCACTGAGTTCGTTGTCCCATTTCCGGTTTTCTCAGAAGCGGAAGTATATCCGTCGGTAAATTTCTAGTGTGAACGGGAGATACAGCAGGTATTTTTTTTATATGTTTTCATTTGATAAAACAGCAAAACACAAAACTCACGATATCGTTTCCACGACTTTCAAAAAGAGGAACAAAATATAGAGAGATTGATTACGGCAGTCAGAAGAGAGATGTCAAATTAACCGGCACTCCCTCAGAAACACTCACAGCATTGTTTACAACTTTTTTGTAATGTAATGCGAAGGCAATATCACACAAACAGTGTTATAAGTGTAAAAATAGTTCTGACAGATGTAGTAAGTTAGTAGATGTTAGTAACTGTGGAAGCGCTGCGAATGTTTCTCCTCTCGACGGTTCATCCAGCAGGAGGCGCTCGGCGCTTCACAGGCTTTAATGTCTCGTTGGAGACGTTGCTTCACTAAAATTTTGAATGTTTTCAGTGTATTTTCTCCAATCCTTGTTACCATCACAGTTAGAATATTAAAGTTGTTTCCTGGTCTCTACACTTCTCAGTGTAAAGCCCGCCCAATCGGACCAATGGCGGTTTCCCACAGGACGGGGAAGGTTTCTTGCGCGTTTGGTCTTTTCAGTGTGGCAAAGTAGTTTAATTCCAAGTAAACTTTTATCTGACTCCATTTTATTATGACCTCGAATTTAGTTTAGAATGTCAACTTATTATTGGTCATTTGTATAATAATTTAGCTCTACATTTGATTATTCTATTTAACTCTTTACTCTTACTGTACTCGTTTATTCGGATTCTCATAACGCTTTGAGTCTCGATCCGGCCAGGTATACGATCTCATATACACAAACTCGTCAGTCTTGCGATGACTAATACTTTTAGACGCCGCACCATGCTTGCTTATTTCTAAAAGTATGTTATTTAGTCCCCATAGATCTGAACACACTGAATTAAAGCAAGACTATCTAACCAGAGGTCATGACATTACCATAGAACCAAGCTGACCAATCTAACCTTTCTAATGGTAACTTTATATAATCATGCCGTGGTTTCCCCCGTACACTTAGTTAGAATAATATTACAATAATCAGAGGTTGAGGCTCACCCTATTCAGATTGGTCCAACAACACTATGTTGTTCTGAACGGAAATGGTTCTGAACCATTATTAGCCTACACAGTCTAAGTATACATAACTAATGCCAATGTGTTAGTCTGAGCTCTAAAATATCAGCTGGTGTGCCCCACTGCTCCACCTAAACTGTACTTTAGTCCGTTACTATTGGGATTATGGATTTATAATCTACTAGAGTCAGTAATTTCAGAGTACGTCAGAATAAAGTAAAATATAACAATTTATTAGTCAGGTAAATGTATAATGCCAATTACATAATCAATTCAAAGATGATCAATACAAAACATCAGATGCTCAGAAACAGAGTAAAAGATGCATACCTGACATTAGGAAAATACAAGGACACTAGGAAGGACACTCAGCAATGTGGGCTGATCTGATTACAGAATCGCACCCTGAGCCTTCTGCAACATCTCTTTAAATACTCAGACCAAGACAGAAACTTCTTTCAAATGGAAACATGAAATCACAATGGGAATTTGCATTAATCAGGGTCCTAGACTGAGTAGTTTACACCTTTTAAAATCTTAAAACCTTTATTACCTTCTGGTTTACTTCTGTGGGAATGAGACCTTTGTACCAGTCGCACTGAGACATTTCAAATGATACCGAACATGTATAATACCATATAGATTTGGGGTGAATTTCAAGTCATCTCTGCATGTAGAGAGAAGAGATGGGGGAAGAGGGGGTGAAGGAAAGGAAATGTAGATTAAGGCAATGCTGAGGTGTGATTGACTCGGTGTGATTGCCTCTCGGATGGGGATGCTAGTTTTGCAAGAGAGAGTTCAAATGTTAATTTCTTTTGTTTTCTCAAAGAGTAGCTCTCTTTTGGTCTAGACAGTCCAGCATCAGTCTTACATCAGTTTCTCCAGAAGAAAACACCAAAAGATTCATCGATTTTTCCCAAGACTAAACCTCAGGTAACCAAATTCAAATTTATCTAAACGAACATTTACATTTACAGGATACTGTATGTTCCATTAACTCTGACTTATGAATTTTGTTGTAGCAACACAAGCAAAAATGATGAGTGTAATTTACTGGGTTTTGAGGTTTTTCTCTTTTATTTTATCTGTACAAACATCAGTGTGTGTGGATTGATCTGTCAGTGGATAAACAGCTTCTGCTGAATGTTTGTGGTTGATGCTCGTGTCAGTAGTTTGTGGCTGAAGCATTTCTTCAATTTCTCTCCTGCTAATAAGAAGCTCACAATCTTACATTCCACACAAAACATCTTAAAGTGGTCATGAACTGTGTTGTTTTATTGTTTTATACTGTTTTTCTGGGGTGCACTTATAATTTTAGTATGCTTTTTACATCAAAAATTGTCATAATTTAAAAATAAAAGGCATTTTTGCTAGCCTGATTTTGGCCCTCTGATTTGAAAGCTCTGTTTTAAGGGGCGTGTCTGCTGTGATTGGCTGACATCTTTGCATATGAAATAGCTAAGTATTATCTCTTTTATTTTAGCACATTTTTACTATTACAGCTCTCAAGGTTAACTAATCGTGAAAAGTGCTGCATTATATTTAGATTGTGGCATGAAAGGTTGCAGTGATGAACATTGTAGTCAATCACAGACATGTTGTTGAGCGCATGAAAGCAGTGATCTTGTCATTGAAACTCAATTTCTGCACACTAACGAATGCTTTCATCATAACTAACAGTGCAAACGCAATGTAACTAAGAGATCTGTGGAATAAAACGGGAGTTTTGGTGCAAGTCACTAGCCGCTTTTCCACTGTCGGGCCAGTGCGAGGCAGGGCTTTCATCGGGCTAGGCTAGTCTAATAGCCTCGGACTTGTAGCACCGAGCCCAAAATCAAGCTGCATTTCCACCGTCGGGCCAGAAGCTCCACAGTGCTTCACTAAAACCCGCCCGTAACACGCCTCTCTGGAACAACGTCACACAAACCCGTCATTTCACAAACAAATGGAAGTTTTATCAGAAAAAATAATCATAAAGAAATCACTGGAAACTAGCGAGATTGTAAAGTGAACATGATAAAAGCAGGCGTTTGTTGGCATTTTGTGATTTAAAAACCCAAGCATCGATGTTTTACCAAACAAATTAATCATAATTAATTAATTTGTGTCAAGATTAAACATTAGTCACAGAAATAAAGTGGTATTTACTGTTATTTCACAAAAGAAAGAGGACAAGCACTTATTCATTCGCGTCTGTTTCTGTTTATTTTTAGTCATGTTATTTGTAGTATTTACATCACATTTACAAAGAATGATTATTTCTACAAATTTTCCACCAAAAATACGACCTGAGGAGCTTTAGCACTCTCTCCAGTGACAGTCCCAACAGTTATATTTTCAGTCTGAGAAACAGAGGAATCCCGAAAAACTGGATTTGCTTTATTTTATGAAATATGCAGCGCTAAGTATGGATATCAGTCCGTTAAGAGATGAGACATGCTGACAGATAAAATAAATACATGATTGTGATAGCCTACATATATGATTTGTCTGATTTCTTCAAGCCGTCGTATTTACCATGTTTACTATGGTAATAGCGTGCATAGGCTTGGTGATCAGAATCCACATCGGATCACAAACAGAAGTTATTTCAAACACTTGCTACTGTCTGAAAGTGAGTTTTGAGCTAAAATGTTTTTAAAAGTATTTAATGCTGATGTTAGCTGGTCACCTACATGTAATCATCCATGGCGCCTCCACACACAGATTAACTCCGCCTTTGTTCGTAACCACTCCCTTAAGCCCGAGCTGGCCCGCTTTGGACCAAGGTATTCGGTGGGCCGAAAAACCCTGGCCGTTTGCCCCGAGGAAGCCCCGATGAGGCACGATCAAGCCCCAGAAGTGACATTGGAAATGCGACTGGCCCTGGCACGCACTAGCACGCCCGCTTTAGGCCCGACAGTGGAAACGCGGCTACTGATAAACTCCCGCTGTTTGATTGACAGCTCCAGCGATTGTAAAGGGAGCGTTCTTTGATCGCTTTCTATATATAATTTAATCACCGTTAAAATAACAGATTATTTTCATCCTACTAAGAGAAACATGATGAAGTAGGCATTGATTTCTTCTGTGAAGATGGCGTTTCACCTATCTTAGATAGAAACATTCCAATAAAAGCTATTACTGGACTAACAAGAAAGTTTTCAGTTCTGAAACTTATATCAAAAGCTCAAAGAAAAGTTGATTTCTCAATTCATGACCGCTTTAATGAAGTGACTCCATCAACAGTCAAATATGATTGACAGCTCACAGCACTAAATAACACACCAGTAGATTCAGATATCTAATCCAATAGTTCACTCTTCTGCTGTTAGTTTTCATTCAGGGCCGGAATTCATTTGAAAATGTAAGATCAGCAGAAGCTTGTTGATCTTGGTGATGTTAAAGCAGATGGATGTGCGAACGGAAACTAACTGATGTTGTAGGAGAATTCACACTTAACCAGATAAATATCACAGTTCAGTCGTGTTTCAGAATCTAAGATGTAGCTTGAATCATGTTGAGGGAGATTCAACTAGATAAACGGATAGATATGTAACCCCTCTACGCAGGTCCTACTCGCTCCGTCTGCACGGGCCTTGAACCCGGGTCTCCTGTGATCTTGAGATCAAAGGAGTGAGGTTTTATTCGCACAGTGACTACTAGCTGGCCTCCCTTACAGATAGATAGATCTATTTTTCTTTTTTATCAACTTTGTTCTGCTGGAGAATATTATTCACTTCAAATTTAAATGATTAAAGCTATTTTAGTGACGCTTCATCAAAAACCCTGCTCTCTTTTTCCTCGATTCGCAAACTGGCCAATTGATCCATCGTTCCTCGCTCTCCCAGTCTCTTCCAGGCATTTTAACCTTATTTTAATGATTTCGTGCCTATGCAGTATACCTATGATAGACCTTATGGCCGCTCATTCCGTTCTGTCTTCCGGATTGTATTTTCACACACAGCACGAAGGTAAAAGATTTTTTATGAATTAACTGTTATGACATCAGCTCCAAACATTACAAAACTCATGATAGCTTTCATTCACTTCACCATTTAATTACTCTTCCAACAGTGGACTAGAGTGAATCTAAACTTATTTGTAAGTAATGGACCCCCGTCATATTTAGAACCGTCCTCAAGGTGTTACAGTTCTGGTGGCTTAGAAACTCACGACAAAGGTGATAGTAGAAAACACAGTCTTTAATCCAACAGGAGAGCATTACGGGTTACACCAAACAATGACTGACAAAGAACACAGAATAGGGTGGACCTTAAATACACAGATAATGACTACTAAACGGGAACAGCTGACGAGACTTAATTAGAAACCATAGTGACTAATGAGAACAAATGCAGACAAGACAGAACTGAGGTAAACAGAAAATACACGTAACATTACGCCCCCCTCGGAAAGGCGCGTCCTCGCGCTGTAACAAAGTCTATGGAGAGGAGAGAGGGCGGAGGCTTCGGTGGAGGGCGTGGAGCTGGTGACAGACAGCAACCTGGAGAAGTTGACCACGGGCACCATGGTGGAGTTGACGGTGGGAGGAGCCAGGGTGGAGTCCTGACTGCAGGGGCGGACGGAACCTTGGGACCAATCAGCGGAGGCGGAACCATGGTGAGTGGAGGCGCCGGCGGAATGTAGTGGCTGACGGACCTAGGCGACATCGCAGGCCTGGAAGCCTGGCGCTGAGCTGCTGGCTCGCGGGACCGAGGCGATGACGGGGACTCGGATGACCGGGGTGACGATGAGGCGAGTGAGCACGACAGGGAGGTCGGAGGAAGGGAGGGAGGAGACCGATGACGCTGTAGGGGTGCAGGGTTCAGGCGCAGCTTGAACCCCGGAAGTCCGTAGCGGAAGCTGGGCGTCGACCACCAGAGACCGACCTGGAGTGGCGAGTGAGCCCAGCGGAGCATCTGGACAGACGGGCCACGGAGGCGATGAGGGAGCGGTGAGCCGAGGCGATGGTGACGGGCTGACAGGTCGAGGTGGAGATGTAGGCCTGGAGGCCCGAAGTGCAGCCGGGGACCCGGCCTCTAGCCGGGCTGGTGGTAGGGAAGCCCGAGGCGAGGAGGATGAGCAGCACGGAGTGAGCGGCGGGGGCAGAGCCGAGGAGCTTGACGACACTGGTAGTACCAACGGATCCAGGGGTCTGGTCGTGACCAGTGATGGAGACGGGACCAGGAAGACAGGCAGGGTTACAGGCTGAAGGTGATGTCTGGACAGGACCGGAGCATCCAGATAACCGCACGGGACCGGCGAAGACAAGGAGGATTCGAGGGTGGGGACTTGGGTGGGAATTGGATCCGCGGACCACAGATCGATCAGGTCTAGATCTGCTCCTGGCTCTGCGATGGACTGACCCGCTTGCGTCGACTCCGGGGCTTTGATGTTTTCCAGTCCTGAAACGACCTCGGTGGGCGTCTCGGGCTCGTTGGCTGTGAGGAAAAGGTCCCCATACCGGATCATCCAGGCCAAGTGGTCCAAATAAGGCCTGCTCTCTGGGAGGAGGAGAAGGCTGGTGAGTCCATCTTTAATTCTTTATACTCAATTTGAGGGTCAGTCATTCTGTTACAGTTCTGGTGGCTTAGAAACTCACGACGAAGGTGATAGTAGAAAACACAGTCTTTAATCCAACAGGAGAGCATTACGGGTTACACCAAACAATGACTGACAAAGAACACAGAATAGGGTGGACCTTAAATACACAGATAATGACTACTAAACGGGAACAGCTGACGAGACTTAATTAGAAACCATAGTGACTAATGAGAACAAATGCAGACAAGACAGAACTGAGGTAAACAGAACATACACGTAACACAAGGACCCCAGAATAATATTGTATCATTAATGTCTCTGTATCATTACTGTCTTTGTGACAACCAAATGCAATCAAGTATAATTTACCACTACGCTAGTTGTATTGTCAAATATTCAGTCATATCGTCAGTTATATTATACATATATTATCTTCTTCTTTTATGGGAACATGTCAAATGTCAAAATATACAAATATTCATATTCAAATATTTTATAAGGACCCCCTGGCATTACGTCAAGGACCACTAGCGGTCCACGGACCCCTGATTGAGAAACACTAGACAAAGTTTTTCTAAAATACGTTTTCGACACTGCATCATCTTTGCAACGCGATTGGATCCCGTAAATCTATATGCATCGCGTAATATTGTGCATATGCTCGTTTGAATGAAGATCAACTGCCCTAAAATATTGATATGCGAATTACTGTGCTTTACTAATGTTTTGTGAACTTACGAACTAAAACGTGGCGCAAAGCCTAACGAGTATACTGTCTACATTTGCGTATGTGGCATTTTGCACAGTGCCTGCCTCTGCTCTACCCCTGCTATCCACTACCTACATCAACTAAAATGCCATCTTAAGCCCTCTTTACAGCTGCCCCAGTACCAACCCCGACCCACAACACTAATATGGAACTTCTGCTTGTCTCATTTTCAGAAGCCTAAGCATGTTTCACTGGATTTTTGGCCCATATATTAAGCGTTCCAAAAATCTGACCATTCTAAAAGAGACCCGATAGCATCTCTGCTGGTGGTCAAAGTATGGTTTGCTACCACAGCATGTATTTTGGTTTGCGCTCCTGCAACTGCTTTCAGATTAAACTTTAACACTTTTCTGCATCCCTCCTCCTCCCCATCTCCCTCCTCTATTTCTCTTACTCTCCCTCTGTGCAGTACTTGTTAAAGGGGGGTTTAACTCTGAGCTCGAGCCTCCTTCGAGGACAGCAAGTCAAGTTTGTTTTACCATCAACCATTCAGACTGAATGGGCAGGTGAACTTGTGAAAGATTTTTAATATGTGACTGACTCTGTTCTGTAGGCGTGTATCAGACATTTCATAATTAATGAACAAACTGAAGACGGTTATAGGGAGAGAGACTCTCAGGATTTCATGACAAGATGAGATGACAGATTTAAGACATTTTTACCTTCTCTAGTCTTTGTGAAACTACTGAAAATAAGATTATCGATCAGATCTACAGGACGCTGTGGGTTCAGGTGATGTGAAATAATCAGTAAAACACATCAAAACTGTTACAGATGATGTGACTGATTGTAGAGTTTCACATGACTTTAGCAGCTTCACATCAGCGCGTCTGTCATTTTATTACTGAAGCGGTTTTGAAGAGCTTTTCTTTTTATATATTTGTGGACTGAAACCGTTGAAGATGTTTTGGATTGTTTTGTTCTGTTTGTGTTTCTGGTGTCTGGATGGTGAGTTTTAAACATGTTTTAATGGATTCAGTTGTTTCTGTTCTGGTACCATGTAATAAATTACTGGTTAAATCAGAGAAACTTAACTAATTTTCATATAGAAATAATTGAACTGTGATTTTACTGTCTGTTACAACCTAAAACTTTTTCGATGTGGGACATTAAGGGAATGTAACATTCACAAAACTCTTTAACCAAAGTTAGATCTAACCTTCTATAATGTACTTAAAATGCTCTATTTCCGCGCACACTTGTACTTAATATATTAAAAATTCTTCTTTAGTACTTCTTAAGATAATCTTAAGAACATCTAAGTGTACCATGAAATATGAACTAAAATGTGCTTTTAATATACCATCTCTGTATTTAAAAAATATATTTAGTTACCACTCGTACAACCCCAAATCAGAAAAAGTTGGGACAGTATGGAAAACACAAATAAAAAAAGAAAGTAGTGATTTCTAAATTTACTTTGACTTGTATTTCATTGCAGACAATACAACAGCACATTATTTAATGTGTTCCTCATTTTTGTTTTTTTGTTTTTTTCAAAAAAACAAAATTCTTATTTTGGTTCTTGCAACACATTTCAAAAAAAGTTGGAACAGTAAAGCATTTACCACTTTGTAATGTTGCCATTCCTTTTCACAACACTTAAAAGACGTTTAGGGACTGAAGACACCAAGTGATGAAGTGTTTCAGGTGTAATTTTGTCCCATTCTTGCTGCAAACAAGTCTTAAGGTGGGCAACAGTACAGGGTCTTCGTTGTTGCATTTTGCGCTTCAAAATGCGCCACACATTCTCTATTGGAGACAGGTCGGGACTGCAGGCAGGCCAGTCAAGTACCTGTATCCTCTTCCTCCGCAGCCAGGACTTTGTAATGTGTGCAGAATGTGGTTTTGCATTATCTTGTTGAAATATGCATGGACGTCCCTGGAAAAGATGTCTTCTTGAAGGCAGCATATTGTGCTCCAAAATCTCTATGTACTTTTCAGCATTAATGGTGCCATCACAGAAGTGCAAGTTACGTTTGCCAAGGGCACTGACACAACCCCATACCATGACAGACCCTGGCTTTTGGACTTGTTGCCGGTAACAGTCTGGATGATCCTTTTCTTCTTTGGTCCGGAGCACACGGCGTCCATTTCTCCCCAAAAATACCTGAAATACTGATTCATCTGACCACAGTACACGTTTCCACTGTGTGATGGTCCATCCCAGATGCCTCCGAGCCCAGAGAAGTCGACGGCGCTTCTGGACACTGTTAAAACTGTACTGTGCCAAAAGGAAGCCCTATGTTAACTGGCATTTGCGGATGTAACTACGTATTGTGGTACTTGACAAAGGTTTGCCAAAGTAGTCCTGAGCCCATGTGGTGATATCGCTTATAGATGAATGGCGATTCTTGATGCAGTGCCGCCTGAGGGATCGGAGATCACGGTTGTTCAGCTTAGGCTTGCGCCCTTGTCCTTTACGCACTGAAATTCCTCCACATTCCTTGAATCTTTGAATTATGTTATGCACTGTTGAAGGTGAAATAAGCAAATGTCTTCCTATCTTTTTTTTTGAGGAACATTGTTTTTAAACATTTCAATAATTTTCTCACGTATTTGTTGGCAAACTGGCGATCCTCGGCCCATCTTTGCTCCTAAAGGACTAGACCTGTCTTGGATGCTGCTTTTGACCCAAATCATAATTACAATCACCTGTTGACATCACCTGTTTCAAATCACATCATTATTTAACCAATTTACCTGATTACTAGCCCTAAATTGCTCCTGTCCCAACCTTTTTTGGAATGTGTTGCAGGTCTGAATGACAGGAAAGGATGTATATTTACAAATGAAATTAAGCTGACCAGACAAAACATGAAATATTTTGTGTTCACATTGTCTGCAATGAAATACAAGTCAAAGTAAATTTAGAAATCACTACTTTCTTTTTTTATTTGTGTTTTCCATACTGTCCCAACTTTTTCTGATTTGGGGTTGTAAGACACTACAGGTTCAAATGTACTATAAGTGGTATTGCGGATATGACGCCATTGACAGGCGACTCACTCACACGTCCCATATCTTTGGTTAAAATATCAATTTTTTTTTGCACAATTTACAAATAGTTGGAAACATTTAGGATACTGTAAGTTCTCAACGCAACAAAATATATAACACTGGCCTAGTGTTTTTTGGATATTTTACTGCAAAAATCTTACATATTGTGCCTTTAAATGATTAGAAGTGTTTTAGTGAAGCTTCATCAGATCAACATCGTGATTTTAAAGCTTTAATCTGTGAAAACTCTGTTCTTCAGGTGCGTTTGATGATACAGTTGAACTATCAGTGAAGGAGCGAGATTCAGTCACTCTGAACTCTGATCTTACTGAAATGAAGAATGATGATTGGATTCAGTGGAGGTTTGGAAATGAAAACACTGTAATAGCTGAAATCAATAAACGTGTCGACAGAATCACTGTATATGATGATGTTCTTGATGGGAGATTCAGAGACAGACTGAAGCTGGACAAACAAACTGGATCTCTGACCATCACAAACATCACAACTAAACATGCTGGAGATTATAAACTGCAGACCAACAGTGTGAGAAAGTTTTTCATTCTCCATGTCTTTGGTGAGTTTAATATTTGTTTCACCTGTTTTATTTTTTATCACTGGTAAAATTTTAATCCATAGACATATTTGCTTCTTTTGTTCTGTTCTGCTGTTTATAAGAATACGTTTCAGACTATTTACTTTCATAAAAATCATAAAGTTATTTATAAATATTAATCT
This sequence comes from Ctenopharyngodon idella, assembly GCF_019924925.1. Taxonomy (NCBI): domain Eukaryota; kingdom Metazoa; phylum Chordata; class Actinopteri; order Cypriniformes; family Xenocyprididae; genus Ctenopharyngodon; species Ctenopharyngodon idella. The sequence goes on from NC_067228.1 coordinate 1,420,754, forward strand.
GTGACGCACCCTGTTTCTGTTTTTTTGTTTGGTGATACAGTTAAAATATATATGAAGGAGGGAGATTCAGGCACTCTAAAGTCTGATCTTACTGAAATGAAGAATGATGATTGGATTCAGTGGAGGTTTGGAAACACTTTAATAGCTGAAATCAATAAACGGGACGACAGAATCACTGTATATGATGATGTTCTTGATGGGAGATTCAGAAACAGACTGAAGCTGGACAAACAAACTGGATCTCTGACCATCACAGACATCAGAACTGAACATGCTGGAGATTATAAACTGCAGACCAACAGTGTGGAAAAGAGTTTCAATCTCTTCGTCTTTGGTGAGTTTAATATTTGTTTCACCTGTTTTATTTTTTTATCACCAGTTAACATTTTAATCTATACACAGTTTTGTTTCTTTTGTTCTGTTCAGTTGTTTTATAAGAATAAATTTCAGACTATTCACTTTAATGAAAATCATGAAGTTATTTATAAATATTAATCTGTGACGCACCCTGGTTCTGTTTTTTTTGTTTTGTTTTGTTGTTTTTTTTCTGTTTGGTGATTCAGTTGAAATATCAGTGCTGGAGGGAGATTCAGTCACTCTAAACTCTGATCTTACTGAAATGAAGGATGATGATTTGATTCAGTGGAGGTTTTTGACTGAAATGACTTTAATAGCTGAAATCAATGTAACGGCCGACAGAATCACTGTATATGATGATGTTCTTGATGGGAGATTCAGAGACAGACTGAAGCTGGACAAACAAACTGGATCTCTGACCATCACAAACATCACAACTGAATATGCTGGACTTTATACACTACTGATCAACAGTGCGTGGAAGTTTTTTATTCTCCATGTCTTTGGTGAGTTTAATATTTGTTTCACCTGTTTTATTTTTTATCACCAGTTAACATTTTAATCAATACACAATTTTGCTTCTTTTGTTCTGTTCTGTTGTTGTATAAGAATAAATTTAAGACTATTTACTTTAATGAAAATCATAGTTATTTATAAATATTCATCTGTGACGCACCCTGTTTCTGTTTTTTTTTTTTTTTTTTTTTCTGTTTGGTGATACAGTTGAAATATCAGTGAAGGAGGGAGATTCAGTCACTCTAAACTCTGATCTTACTAAAATCGATGTTGATGTGATTCAGTGGAGGTTTTGGACTGAAAACACTGTAATAGCTGAAATCAATAAACAAGTCGACAGAATCACTGTATATGATGATGTTCTTGATGGGAGATTCAGAGACAGACTGAAGCTGGACAATCAAACTGGATCTCTGACCATCACAGACGTCACAGATGAACATGCTGGAGATTATGTGCTGATAATAATGACAACAAAACAATCATTAAAAGTTTTCAGGGTTTCTGTCTATGGTGAGTTACTTAAGATAAATAATGACACCATTTTCTTTAAGAGCTGCTGTGCAGCCAAAATTATATACCAGTTATCACTGTAAAGCTGCTTTGACACAATCTGCATTGTTAAAAGCGCTATATAAATAAAGGTGACTTGACTTGAGTAGAGATCATTTCTCCTGTCCTTCAGATATTCTTGATATTAGTGTTTATTGTCTGAGCTGATCTCAGTTTGATGTTTTTATTCCTCAGACTCCGTCCACTGTTGTGGCCCTACTGAAGCTGTGATCCGATTGGTCCTCTCTGCTCTGGTGGGCGTGGCTACTGTCATTCTTCTGGTTTATGACATCACATCCAGAAGAGCTGAACAACATCAAGCACATATTCACACATCAGGTATCTCATTGATGATCTTATTTCTCACAAACTAATTTTACATATATAATTTATGAGATTTACTTATTTGTGGCTTTATGTGTTCATCTTTTTCAGGAAGTACTGAAATCTAAAGCAGAATGCTGAACTTTAAAGGTTTTTCAAGTGTGTTTTTTGTTCTTCTAGTGTTTTTTTTTTTTTTTTTTCCATAATAAATACTGATGATTGTTTAAGCTTGTGCTCTCTCTTTGTTATATATTTATAAAAATGCAATTCAAAAGGCTTTATTGTTTATATTTGCTTGTCATTATCAATAAAGTTTTCTCACTCTGAGGTTCAAGAGTCTCTCCATGTTTTATTACATTTATTATATCGAGCGCCCCCTGCAGGAATACTAACTTCATGTAAGTAATATGGTGCTCTAGCTGTGCTGCACTGTGATTAAACCACAGCTGAAGGGTGTTGTTACACTCAACTGTTTTCATGATACAGCACAGCTCAAGTTTTCATCGCTGTTATAAAATGAGCTGGCAGCCTTTTCTTCGTGAAGAGCCTCTAACCAAACTGTAAAGAAAGCAGCACTTGCGTACCATTTTAAATATCAGTCATGCTGCTCACTTTCTTCATTCCAGTTGGCTCATGTTGTTCTGAAAATATTTGTCATTGGAATGACCAGGTTAAGATGATGTAAAAGCCCACTTTGCTCTTTTCCAGCCAATCAGAGCGATTTCTCTTCTCTATTCAACATGCTCAATTGGAGGAAAAAACAAAGAGGTCCAAATGATGCCGATGGATCAGAACACAATGCAAAAACTGTGCTGGTCGACACAACAACGAACTGATGTTGGTCAACGGTCAGCTTGGTGTGTCAGGGCCTTTAAGCATAAAAGGGTAGAGGTGTAACAGGGTGGCCTATTTTGGGAAGACGTTTTAAGCTAATATAGCCCAATAAACCCATTACTTGTTAGGAAATAATGGCATGCCAGCAGAAGAATGACAAGTGTCTGTAGTGTGTTCCCTCTTTACTCCATGGGACCGAATGTTTTACTATCCATGTGTGACTGGGCTTCCATGCCGAATGGTTTTACTATAGAAACGATTTGATTTGCGGGACTCCCGCAAAATAGAAATATCTAAACATAAAATATCTAAAAACTAATAAATTGTTATTCATATATTGCAAAAAAGCAACAAGATCAAATAATATAAAATAAAAACCATTTACAGTTGCACATATATGCGAGATTCTATTTATAACTTGTTGCAGTGTTGAGCAGTGTAGCCAATCACAGACATATCTGTTGATTTCTGAGACGCAATGGAGACGCAACACAATCAGGTGTTTGTTAGAATCCTCTCACCACTCAAAATGCTGGAGTTTTTATGCAGTGCTGAAATTTGCGCGCTCATGAATCCTATTATTATAACACACAAAGTGTAAACATTATGAAGGATTCATTGTTCATATATTCATTGTGTTATAACAGAGCTTTGTGAGATCACGATGAACTGAGATGTCAGCTTTTTAGTCATTATAAAGGGAGCGCTCTTTGCGCGCATTCTGCCATACCAAACCATGCACGCAGCAGCTTGCATTTCGGTTAAAACTAACTGTGATTTGTGTTGATGCTTTAATAACAAATATTTTATCGGAAGCGTTTATGCTGGGATGTTGTGGCAACGCATAACTAACTAAGATTTCATGGATGTACGGACAAAAATCTATATAAGCTATATATGCGGGATTTTGCGGGCGGGAGCGGGACAAAACATGAATGTTGCAGGCGGGAGTGGGACAATATAAAAAATTTTTTGTGGGTCTCTAGTCCATGTCACCTCAAGGACCCGTCTCTCCTGCTGCAACATCTAGTGGTGGGATGTTTGCCGTGATGCATGACTTCCTGAGCGCACAAGAGCAGAGACAGCAACGCTATGTAATGGAGCTACAGAGTCTGTGAGAGTCGATTCTGCAAGCTGTCCGGCCAGCTGAGGTGTCGAGTGAGGCCGAGAGTCCACGGATGGAGCTTCCAACACAGCTCAGCGTAGAAGCACAGCTTACCAGAGAGACAGACTCAACAACTGACATGGGGTACAACTGCCAGCCGACACCATGAATGGAGCAGAGGTTCCCAGTCTTCCAGCAGGAGAAGGACATTGAGAAGTTCTTGCGCCGTTTCGAGCGTCTCGCCAGAGCCTGGAGGTGGCCAGAGGACGAGCGGAGTTATCATCTGATTCCACTGCTGTCTGGGCAAGCGCTGGAAGCCTACCTGGCCATGGATGAGGACCGAGCGAAGGTTTACAATGACCTGAAGGAGGCACTGTTGGAAAAGTTCAACATCTCGCCAGAGACCTACCGGCAGCAGTTCTGTGCCACTTCTACTCCAGCTGGAGAGTCTGAAATGAACCATCGGCTGCGGAACCTGGACCGACTGTACCAAATTGTGAGACAACGGGTCTTCACTGTCACAAAAAAAATTGCAATACTCGCAGTGATGAAAGGTGTAAAGTGATGTTTATTTACAGAGCTCGAGAGGTGAAACAGTCCCAGTAGACAAATAACCAAAGCTTTATACAACAGCAAGTAACACATTGAATCAAAAAGTGAATTTTGAAGTAGAAAAACTCCATACTCCAATAATCTGTTTTATTTACAACTTGTAAAACTAATTTTTTTTTACAGTGTAGCTGATGATATGACACTATAGTAAACCAAAACAGTAAGACTTCAATCCAAGCCCTCTTATCTGAACAAAGGTAAAACACGGTAAATATGAACACAGGCATGATGTCACTGATCTGTTAAACAAGCACGTTTCAGCTGATGGTATACACCTCATTAAACAAGACTTAATATCTTCAGTCATTTTTCTTCTCCAGTAATTGCATCTTGATTTAAGAATGTTTAGATATTTGTACTGGAATACTGAGGAAGAGCATAATTTATTTACAGGCCAGGACGGCGTCGTAGATCTTGCCGGTGGTGTGTATCTGGACGTGGGTGAATCCGGCAGCAGTGAGCAGGCGTCTGTAGTCCGAACCCTTGCGCTCACGTCCCTCAGTCTGCACCAGCATGTTGAGCGAGTACAGCTGCGCCGTCAGTGGACCGCTGTTATCTTCATGAAGAAGAGATTCGACCAGCAACACGCCTCCACCTGCACATGAAGATATTTTTGATCAAATAAATGCTGCCTTGGTGAGCAGAAGAGGCATTTTAAAAATCAGAGTTCATGTAGGGCAGTTTTCAGAGGTCTATACTGAAGGGGATTTTCATTGATTTTCACTTCTCTCTACTGTTATTCTGAGATTAAAGAGGCTGTGCTTGAGTCTGTGTGTGTTTGTACCTGGTCTACAGGACTGGTAAATCTTCACCAGCAGCTCCACACTCCTCTGGTCAGTCCAGTCATGCAGAATCCGGGCCAGAATGTAGAGATCCGCCTGCGGGAGAGCGTCCTTAAAGAAGTCACCTGTCAGAGACACAAAAAAATGTATCAGAAAGAGCTTTATTGTTTAAAGAACATACTATTGTTCTTGTTTTAAGCATAAATTCACTTAATTTTGATTAATTTTCAGAAAATGAGACTTAATATCTTAAGTGCCCATGACATTAACCTCACAGAGAGCAGCCAATGCTTCTCTCTCTCACACACACACACGTACCTTCACAGAAGGAGATCCGCTCGTCTTGATCTGACCCAAAGTGCTGCCGGGATGTTTTCACAACCTTCGGAAGGTCAAAGATGGTCACGGTTGATTCGGGGTAGGCCGATACACACTGTTTGGCCAACGCGCCGCTGCAGCCTGATGGGAAGAGAGCGAGGAACAAACATTATGTGAGGTTCAACACCTCAGGCCACACATTAATATTCTTGAGTTATGTCACCTGCAACCATCTGGACCCTCCGGCTACCGCTTGGAAAGCGTCGCAAGCGTGCTTCAGGACAAGATGGTGTGCTGTTCTTAAGGAGAAACTTTTTATCCTATATAACTAGCCAATGCACATTGGCACGCGATATTTCCATCTGGCTGCCACGCCCTGCAGTGTGGGTATAAATAGGCAGCAGGTGCAATGCATATTCAGGTTTTCACTGAGGAGCTGAGTCAGTGACCCAGCCACCCTAGCGGTGGTACAGCAACTGTGGGGATGGGCCGTGATGTCTCCTTTCTCTCCTTCAGGGAACGAGGGTTATATACTTCACATCGGTGACCGACAAACTGGGAATCCCTACCAAAGCACCACTGATGCTGCCCCTTCCAGTGCCCTGCATAAGCCTCCTGATCCCTCCATGCCTTTGGCCAGAAGATGGGACAGGGCACAGGGAAGGTTGATCACTGCTGTTCCTGCCTAACCCACTCAGTGAGACTTGGATAACACTGGAAAGCATACTTTTTCCATATGAAAAGGAATGCTGCGGAAGCCACATCCACAGGGAGAATCTAAGTGCAGTTTACACATATGGACTAACCCTGTAGGGCTGTACTGCATACGGAAGTCTCTGGGGTGGCTCTTGCCCAGTTAGGGAGGAGGCTACACCTGGCAGAGATGGCAGAGCGGACTCTGCCAAGGGAAAGACACAGGCTTCTGATTAGGAGCTATACCGTGGAAGAATACACATATGGGATCCTCTCAGGGTCACTACATATGGGCACCGGTCTTCAAAAATACAGCAAGTGAAGGCCTGGCGCCCACGTGCCAGTGCCCAGGAGGATGCAACACTTCTGGTAGAGTGAGCTTGCAACCTGAGTGGGCAGGGCACGCCTTGTGTGCATTCCACTAACCAGTGGGCCATCCTCTGACAGCCTTTCCCTTCTGCTGGCCTCAGTAACAGACAAAGCGCTGCTCTGAGGTCCTGAAGTTTTGAGTTCTGTCCATTTACAGTCGCAGAACATGGAGGGGACAGAGTAAAAGCTAGGGCTGAGTCTGCCTCAGCGTTCAACACCTGGTCCCTGAAGGGAGCCAGGCCAGGGTCCCAGGATAACTCTAGGCACGATTCGTCAACCAAAAATGCCTGCAGGTCCCCTTCCCTCTTGATGGAGGCCAATGCAACCAGTAGCAAAGTTTTCATAGACAGAATCTTTAGATCTACTGACTGCAAAGGCTCAAATGGACATTCTGAAGTGCTATATGCACCAAAGCCAAATCCCAGGAGGGTATGGAGGGAGGCAGAGGAGGATTTAACCTTCTCTTCCCCTGACACTGACACAGAATCAGCTCCACAGCTCCATCTTGTGGATTCTTTGCTATTTTTATCCTCAGAACTGTCTGCAAGAGCCTGTGATACAGATCCCTGATGTTACAGCATCATCACTTAGGCTCTGGTTTACTAAAAGGTTAGCATGTATAAAACTAGGGGTCAGTGTGTCTGGTTAGCATGACTAGTTAACTCCTGCTGGCAGAAAGCTTTCTCCATTAACAATCATTCCAAGTGATTTGTGTTTTCCGAAAGAACAGATTATTTCGCAAGCAACATAAATGTCTATTTCATTTAATCATAGTAGACGGTTTGCCGATGATGACGTGATTTTTTTTTGTGCACCGTCTCCAGATCATCAGTGAAGCAGGTTCATGTAAGAAGCGTCTTACCTCCGAGATCACAGATGCATTTGAACGGTGACAGATCGAAAGCGGTGACGACATCACGGCCGCAGATGTTCCAGATAGAGTTCATCAGCTGCATGAACTTCACCATCTCCTCATCAGACCTGAAACACACACATCAGCTGAAGAACAGAGTCACATTCACTTAAGACCTTTGAGGCTGTTTTCTCACTTGATTCGATTGTTCGGCTCATTTCGACACCCTTAGTAGGCTCATTTGGCATTAATTGATAATATTGAAAATATTGTTATTTTTTTAAGAAATAAAAAGTAACAAAAATTACAAAAGCACATAATAAAATTACTAAAAATTAAACTAAAATTACTATGAAGACACTATAGGACACAAGAAATTATATACATAAAAACTAAAACAAAATATTAAAAAAAAAACTATAATAGCATATAATTATGTTGGCTTGACAAAGCCAACATACTGATCTACTATTTAAGCTTCTTCTTCTTGTTCTCCTGAGACTAAATTTTAAACCGTATCTCCTCCTATCTTTAAAGCAACAACCACCAAACTCAGCTCAGACCTTTGGAGGTTCTGACTTGGGTTGCTGTATTTTTTCTTACTGATCCGACTTACAATTTTCATTAAACAGACGATCAAAACTAAGTCCCATATACTTTCATTGAGGGGGTCAAGACTTTTGTACAATAAGACTTATTCAGTATTTAAGCTATCACTAGCAAAGCTAATCATGCTAACAATGTGTTAAATCACGCTAACAATATGCTAATAATGCTAACAAAATGTTAAATAATGCTAAAACATGCTAGGACTGTGTTAAATCATGCTAGCAACATGCTAAAAATTGCTGGCAACATGTCATTCTAGCAATGTGTTAAATCATATTAGCAACATGGAATTTAAGAGGTTTTTCAGTCTGGATTTAAAGCCTTTCACAGTACAGAAACTGCACTTAAAACTTAAAAGTTTTTAACAACCTCGTATTGGTAGATTCTGGAGATTCTGCTATTCTTATGCTTTTAGACCTTACAGCTGCATTTGATACTATAAATCATAATATTCTGATCTCTCGGTTGGACCACTGTGTTGGTATCAAAGGTATTGCTCTAGAGTGGTTTAGGTCATATTTATCTGATAGACAGTTTTCCTTCTGCCTTGGAGACTTGCCTCCGTTTCCCTTAGGGGTCTATTCTAGGTCCGATGCTATTTTCCTTGTACATGCTCCCATTAGGATCAATTCTAAGAAAGCATGGCATTTCATTTCATTGTTATGCAGACGACACACAACTTTATCTGCCATTGAAACAAAAAGATACCAGCTCTTTAAAATTCTTGGACTGCCTCAAGGGCATTAAAGCTTGGATGGCCATGATTTTTTTTTACATTTTAACGAGAGTAAAACTGAAATTGTGATATTTGGCCCAAATAGTACCCATGTGGCCCCCAACACAGAACTGGGTTCCTTACTTTCCTACGTTAAATCCTCTGTTAAAAATCTGGGAGTAATCATGGACAGTGATTTTAAACTTGATAAACTGATAAATTCTGTGGTTAAAGCCAGTTTTTATCAGTTAAGGCTTTTATCCAAAGTCAAACCTTCTTTATCATTTAAAGTCTTCTCTTCTTGATTGGACTTTTGTAATGCCCTCTATGTCGGTATCAGCCAGACACCTCTCATGCCTGCAGTTGGTGCAGAATGCCGCAGCTAGACTATTAAAAGGAATACGTAAGCGTGATCACATTTCTCCTTGGCCTCCCTTCACTGGCTTCCAGTGTATTTTGGGATTGATTTTAAAGTTTTAGTGTTTGTTTATAAATCCATAAATGGTCTAGCCCCGATCTACCTTTCTGACTATATACAAACATATGTCCCATCGATGTCCCTTAGGTCACGGACTACATGCTCCTGGCTAGAGCCAGGCTGAAGCATAGGGGAGATAGGGCCTTTGCAGTTGCTGGCCCTAAACTATGGAATAATTTACCATTGTCAGTGAGGGAATGACATCAAAGCCTCCACACACACACACTGCTCTCACCTGTACAGGGCCTCAAACAGGTCTTTGGAGTTTATCCCAAAAGCCTTCTCATACTGGTTCTTCCCGTCTCTGAGGTGGAAACATCACAACAAAGAAGAAGGAGGTTGTCAAATGGATCCAGGAGTTTGTACACAGATGCAGTTTCTCTCACTTCAAAGTCACATCAACACTGACTCTACTGAGTCTCTAATTCATGTTCCTGCTCTTACTGTGAACTATTGATCAGTGACGTTACTCTACATTCGTAATCATTCATCAAAATGCAGGATTTCCTTTTCAGCTGATATCATCAATTCTTCCATCAACCACCTTTGTACAGACACTTTCATCATATAGAGTGTGTGCAACAGGTTATGTTGTGATATGTTTAGTTATGATAATTTAGAGGCCTTGAAATTGTACTGCAAAAATGATACAGTAGACGCTGAATGAGTTTCTCACCGGACGGCGTCGGCCAGGTAATGCCAGCACAGGTAGATGGTTCTGGAGCTGTACTCAATCGAGTGATACAGAGACTTCGGGCTGGACTTGGTCAGAAACACGCTGGACATTTCTGTGTTACTGTAGAGAACTAGTAAAGATGTGGAAAAAACACAATTACTCACGGTGCGTTTATATTCAGCTGTAAAATATTAAATCACTGAGCTGCAGATTTAAGATGTGTTGTACTTTACTGTAAATGTGACTGATTACATTTAATTCATAACAGAATCACTTTGACAGTAAATTACTGAATGATTCTCTGTCTCCAAGAAGGATTTTTAAGTAAAAGAAATGAGAGTCACTGTACAATAAGTTTCAACTCTTTAGGCATCAAGAACTAACTACCATTTTTTCACACTGCAAAAAATTATGTTCTTCCTCAGTATTTATGTCGTTTTCCAGTACAAATATCTAAACATTCTTAAATCAAGAATTGTATATAGAAATATGACAGAAAAATTAAAACAATACTTTTAAATATCAAAACTAAATAGCTGGTGCCAAATCACTTAATGCGTGAGTCATTGAATCATTTACTCAACTGATTCATTCAAAGCAGAGGATTCATTTAGTAACGAAACACAACTAGTTCTGCTATTGATTTGTTTGCAACTATTTCAAAAACCTATGTCTAAAATGTAAGTCACTTAATATTAATATTAACTTGTTTATTGAACGTTTGTATAAAATCAATATCACGTTTAAAACCGTGCTCATATTAATGAAAACAGCTCTCTTTCTCTTGTGATATTGCTTATACCTGTTGTTATATAAATGTATATTAACATATTATACAAGTACATAAAAAATCTGCCAATGGGGTCAGAAAAATAATCTTGTTTTCCCTTTGAATTAAGTTTATTTTTCTGACCCCACTGGCAGATATTTGTTCTTGTTTTAAGCAGAAAATCACTTAATTTTTCAGAAAACAAGACTCATTTTGCTTCTCCAGTAAATGTATCTTGATTTAAGAATGTTTCGATATTTTTGCTGGAAAACAAGACAAAAATGTACAGAGGAAAAACATTTTTTGCAGTGCATGATGGAAATGCTTTGAGTTTGGACATCAGAAATGTAATAAATTTTCAGATTTCATATGATGATCAGTTTGAAGAGGTTTCTTTTTTCAAGCTTTCTAGCAGTCCGAAGCACCTGTAACTGCAGATTCAGCTACTATAATACAGTGTTGATCAGTGAACGGTGTGTTTGTGGTACCTGCTCCGTCAGGGTTTGTGTGTGCGGTCAGAAGCTCCAGGCCGACACACGCAGACAGCAGGCGTTCAGTGCCATCCTCACTGGTGTTCAGAGCCTGAGCCAGCTGTGACGCAGACATCCACGATGCATTCAGCAGCTCAAACACTCCCAGCTCACAGGCAGTGAAAAGAGTCTGACAACAAAAATCATGTACTTCCTCAGTATTTCTGTTTTGTTTTCCAGTACAAACATTCTTAAATCAAGATACATTTACTGGAGAAGCAAAATGACTGAAGATATTAAGACTTGTTTATTGAGTTTATGCTTAAAACAAGAACAAATATCTGCCAACGGGGTCAGAAAAATAATCTTAATGTTGAATGTTTCTTGAGCAGCAAATCATCATATTAGAATGATTTCTGAAGGATCATGTGACACTGAAGACTGGAGTAATGATGCTGAAAATTCAGCTTTGATCACTGGATATAAATTACACTTTACTATATATTCACATAGAAAACAGCTGTTTTAAACTGTAAAAATATTTAACAATTTTTACTGTATTTTTGATCAAATAAAAGCAGCCACGGTGAGCAGCAGAGACGTCTTTCAAAAACATTAAAAAATCTACATTATTCCAAACTTTGTTGTACAAACTCACTAAGACATGTTACCATCACAAAGCAATGAAAGTCACTTTGGACAGAAGCGTCTGCTATATGCATAAATATAAATGTTGTCATCAGTCTTTACCTTTGACACCAGGAATCCCTCCATGTACTCCAGGATCTTTCTCGGGTACAGCTCTTCGTCTTTAGTGGCCATGTTCAGCAGCGTTTGCTCCGTTCTGTGTGTGAAACACTGAGGGCAGGGCTTTACAGAGAGATGTAATCAGATTATACAGATTATACACGTCCAGATTGAATGGACACAGAGAAGTGCTTTTAATTCAGACCCCAACATTTATTACTCTGAAAGAAAGAAGCTGCTTACTCGTTGATGTTTCAGCAGATGGAGATCCAACAAAACAACAGGATCATCCAGAACTCGAAAAGATAAAACACCTACATGAAGACTGATGTCTGTTTCTAACATGTAAACCAAAACATTTAGAATAACACTGCAAAAAATGATGTTCTTCCTCAGTGTTTCTGTCTTGTTTTCCAGTGCAAATATCTAAACATTCCTAAATCAAGATACATTTACTGAGCAACATCATTTTTTGCACTGAAAAAAAAAATATATATATATATAATTTTTTTTGCTCTGTAAACTAATATTAAGCAGCTCTCTAGAATATTGTGCCACTTTGCAGTCAATATAATAATTTTCAATATAATAGTAACAATAAGTTAATATAATTTTAACTTATTATGAACCCGATAAGTGCGTTTGAAGATTTGTAAAATGCAGATAGATAGTTGCTGCATTTCTTGACAACCATAAAATGACTAATTAACACTAATGAACTGTATTAATATTAATATTCATAAGCCATTTCATAATCTTTTTACCATACTTAATGTCATTCACCTTGTCTTTTTTTATAATGTATTTAATATAAACTCTGTGAATTGAACAGAGATCAACATCAACGTGAATCTAGCAAATATAAGATAATAAAGTTATAAAACTCATTTTAGCAAATGTACATTAAGAAACAGTTCTGTAAGATGCTGTAGTGTTTTATTAAATCATAAAAATGTCAAATTAATTAGTAAAAACCAAAATAAAACACTTAATAAAAAAATCAATATTATTAAATATTTAAAATATCGTATTTGTTTACCTGGATGTTGCATCAGAGAACCGTTAACATGTGAATGTGTTGATAAATTATTGAAATATTAACTTAAAGGGGACATATCGTGAAAATCTGACTTTTTCCATGTTTAAGTGCTATAATCGGGTCCCCGGTGCATCTACCAACCCAAAAAAAATGTGAAAAAGCACAACCCAGTAACTTTGTTTTGGCAAGATCTTCTCTGCAAGCATGTGAAAAAATGAGCTGCTCAGATTTCTCTCCCCTTGTGATGTAGGAAGGGGATCTTATTATAATATTACCGCCCCTTATTCTGCACGTTCCTACCCACAGCGCCGCCATTTTGTTTTCACAAGCGACAACGGTGAACCAGTCCTAACGTTCACAAACGAGGATCAATTCAACGCTGGATTTGCACAAAAGATTAACATGACGGCACATGCTAGTGGATGAGTTGAATCAACTCCACAGCAACTACATAAATTTATCCACTAACCATTCAGAAACGTCTAAAAGTTGTAACTTCTTCCTGAGTCTCTCCATCAGTGTCGACTCCGGTTTGAACAATGTAAGGCTGAACACCGTTACTGACAATCCTCATTTTGGCTGCGTGAGATTCTCCAGCTTTGTTGTTGTTGAGCGACCAAAGCGCGAGCTGTTAAAGCTCCGCCCTCTTCTGGAAAGGGGGCAGGGAGCAGCAGCTCATTTACATTTAAAGCGAGACACACAAAAACTGTGTGTTTTTGCTCACACCCAAATAGGGGCAAATTTGTCAAGCTATAATAATAAATGATCTGTGGGGTATTTTGAGCTGAAACTTCACAGACACATTCTGGGGACACCAGAGACTTATATTACATCTTGTGAAAGAGGGGCGTTATAGGTCCCCTTTAAAATCTCAAGGGAAGTTAAAGTAAATATTAAATATAAAACCAGATTATTAAAGGGTTAGTTCACCCAAAAAATTAAAATAATGTCATTTATTACTCACCCTCATGCCGTTCCACACCCTTAAGACCTTCGTTAATCTTCGGAAAGCACATTGAGATATTTTTGTTGAAATCCGATGGCTCCGTGAGGCCTACATAGCCAGCAATGACATTTCCTCTCTCAAGATCCATTAATGTACTAAAAACATATTTAAATCAGTTCATGTGAGTACAGTGGTTCAATATTAATATTATAAAGCGAAGAGAATATTTTTGGTGCACCAAAAAAACAAAATAACGACTTATATAGTGATGGCCGATTTCAAAACACTGCTTCATGAAGCTTCGGAGCGTTATGAGTCAGCGTGTCGAATCATGATTCGGATCGCGTGTCAAACCGCCAAACTGCTGAAATCACGTGACTTTGGCGCTCCGAACTGCGGATTCGACACGCTGACTCATAACGCTCCGAAGCTTCATGAAGCAGTGTTTTGAAATCGGCCATCACTATATAAGTCGTTATTTTGTTTTTTTGGCGCACCAAAAATATTCTCGTGGCTTTATAATATTAATATTGAACCACTGTACTCACATGAACTGATTTAAATATGTTTTTAGTACCTTTAAGGATCTTGAGAGAGGAAATGTCATTGCTCCCTATGTAGGCCTCACGGAGCCATCGGATTTCAACAAAAATATCTCAATTTGCGTTCCGAAGATGAACGAAGGTCTTACGGGTGTGGAACGGCATGAGGGTGAGTAATTAATGACAGAATTTTCATTTTTGGGTGAACTAACCCTTTAAAGCTGAAGTATAACATTATTTGGATGTGATACTCCTATTAGTTTAAATGAGCAGCAGATTTTGAATGAATGTTTTTGTAATTTCATTTGTACAGAAATGACACACTTCAGCTTTAAACCTGTTTTGTATTGTTACTGTCGGTAGTATATGTAAATTAACAATGTTTTCTCATTCTCTGTGCGACCGAGAAATTCACATTTATGTCACAAAATTTTGCTGGATGTTGCTTTCGTGAAAAGATTATACTTCCGTATTCTTGTATTCCTGCCCACGGACAGGAGGATCAACAGAACCGTTTTTCTAAGTGTAGGTTTATGACTGAAAATTGTATCATCATTTGTCTACCTTTTAAACAGCATTATGGTAAAAATGGGAAGAAAAAAAAAAAGGAAAATTATGGCAACAGCTTTCTTACCTGTACGTGATGACGTTTTGCTGACAGAACAGTCAGTGTTCGTTTGAATTCTTGCACCCGGGAACAATACAAGTCGACACCATTACGACTAAAAGTTTGCTAAGAAGTATTTCCTACTAAAATCAAGCGGTCAAAGACTAAGCGTATCCATAGCAGACTGTGGTGGGCGTGGCCTTGCACGGCAACAAGCCCGGTGAATTATGGGTGTTGAAGTTTTACTACCTGTTAGACAAAAGCGAAAACAACATTTAAAAGAAAATGTTCACCTTGCACAGGCAGCTAAGCTTTATTGAAAGCCCATTTCGCCTGTGGTGAAGTACACTTTAATGTTTAGTTTAACAATAAAATGTAAAATGAATCAAGATACTTGGTAGGATCCAAAGCACTGCTTTATTGAGACCTGCCAGGAAGGTAACTTGAGTTAATACGAATTACAAACATGTCCTTCAGTGGCGCGTCTGCCATAAAACAGTCTATAGTGACTTTACATGTGCGTTTTCAACCTCAATCAAGTACTGTGCTTGTGCCGAGGAAAACAAAGTTGGATTCCCCATTAAAAAATGACGGCTATCCATCCAACTTCTACAAAGGTTGAGAGTCCTATATAAAACTGCATTGAGATGCTTGAAATAAACAGATAATAAACTCTTTCAACAAAGTCAAATTCAAGTCATAAACCAAGGATTGTAGTCTATGGAGAATAATAACGCTGAACCAAACAATCCTAAAGAAAACTGTGGCACAGACTATAACAAAGCTTCAGTCTTCATAAGGCAAACTTAAACAAGAAAACGTGATACCAACAGGAAAAATACAGTCAAATAAGGTCATGATACTGTAGCGTTTAATTCAAGCAGTGAATCTTACAAACTGATCAAGAACATGTCCAGGTCATCATTCACCATAAAATCGAGAGAGAGAGACAGAGAGAGAGAGAGAGAGAGAAATTATCTGTTTAAAGAAAATGAGACCTCTAATTAGAGACAATATTTAGGGATTGTTTTGTAGGTGACTTTTTTTTTTTAATAAAACTAATATAAAAAGGTAATAATATATTAGTTATACATCATGGTGTTTATTTTTTATACTGCTTTTAATTTATGCTGCAATTCAGTAAATTGTACTATTAAAATTTAAAGAATCTAATAAGAATCTCAAATTCAAAAAGCAAAATATATGGATATATATATAATATATGGATGCATTACAGATATTACGCTGAAAAGTTGAGGAAAAATGTGCTCAAATGAAATAATCCTTATCTTTAAATAAAATTTTTATTTTATTTAAAAATAAAAATCTTAATGGTCCGACTCCTAAAACAGACTTCATGTTTATGGAAAAAAAAATTATTTGCGAGGAAAAATAAAAAATAAAATTTTATTGATCCTAAAACTCATTTTCTTTATGAAAAATATAATTTGCTGTGAAATAAAAATAAAAATAATGGAAAAATAAAAACGTAATTATCCTAAAACAGGCTTCATGTCTTTTATGGGGAAAAAAAAAAAAAAAAAAAATCTGGGAAAAATAAAAAAGTACAATCCTAAAATAGTCCTAATTTTCATTATGAAAACTATAATTTGCTGGGAAAAATAAAAAAATAAAATCTTAATGGTCCGACTCCTAAAACAGGCTCCATGTTTATGGGAAAAAAAATATTTGCTAGGAAAAATAAAAATAAAAACTTATTGATCCTAAAACTTTTCTCTATGAAAAATATAATTTGCTGCAAAAATTAAAATAAAGTAAATAATGAATACATATATATATATATATAAATTAATGACTACATGTTTTTAAGGGGAAAAAAATTCTTAAAAAAAAAAAAATCCTAAAATAAGTTTAATTTTCATTATGAAAAGTGTATGGTGAAAAGGGGAAAAATAATGAAAGTTAAAATAAAATCTTATTGATCTTAAATCAGGCCTCATTTTCTTTATGCAAAAGATAATTTCTTATTTTCCTTTATATTTTGTGGTGAATGTGACCAGGACGTGTTTCTCACACTGTAGGTTTTTCTTCTTCTGTTTCTCTCAGTATCGTCAGTATCGTCTGGACCGGTGGTGCGAGTGTCGTCCACGTCCTCGACTGGATGAGCGACTCCTGCTGCTGCTTCCTCTGCGACTGCGGCTGCTGCTGCGGCTCTTGCTGCTGCTCGGGCCGTGACTGTACTTCCTGCGGTGCTCCGGACTCGCTCCGTGACGCCTGTGTCGCGTCGTTCGGCTCCTGCTCCTCCTGTAACTGCCGCTGCGCTCGCGGCCGCGCCTCCGTCCGTTTCGACTGTGACTGCGCCTCCCGCTGCTGCGGCGCCGCGCGTGATTGCTGCGCTCACGTCTGTCGCCGTCTGCTGCGACTTTCTGCTCCTCAACGTTCTCCTGTTTCTTCGGTTTGCTGTCCTGGTTGTCCGGCTTCACCAGGGATGCCGGATTGATCTCGTCCACTTTGGGCGACATGCCGTTCACCTGCGTCGGCGCGTCGCAGATCTGAAGATCCAGGTCGATAACGGTGTTGTCGCAGGTGAGAGCGTTCTCGTCCTGGCCGTCTGTGTTGGTGCTCTTCTTCAGCAGGTTTCCCAGCAGTCTGTCGCGCAGCTCGCGCTCTTTCCTCTGGAGCTCCAGCGCGCGTGCTTTCTCGGCCTCCACGCGCCGCAGCTCCTCCTCCTGCTGCCGTCTGCGCTCCTCCAGCTGCTGCAGCCGCGCCAGCTCCGCCTTCTGCTGCTCCAGCTGCTGCTGCTTCAGGCTCTGAGGACACAAACACTCCCTTCAGTCAACACCTGCAACTTCTGCTTCAACTAGGGCCTTATGAAATTTTTTCCATTTTGAATGTTTCTGGAATCTGTTTTAATGATTAAATTTTAGTAATCAAAAATGAACGTCTAATTAATTAAAATCATGAAACTTACACAATTTAACAACCTATTAAAAGTTTAAGAAATGTTACATTTTTAGGGCCCTATGAAATCAATTTTATTTTTGTCCAAATTCCATTTTTTCTCCCCTTTTTACAATTTCTGAATTTTTTTCCATTTTTAATTTTTCTGGACTCCTTCTTAATGATTCATTTAAACTTCAGTAATCAAAAAGCATGACTAATTAATTAAAATCATGAAACATATACAATTTAACAAAAAATTGAATTTTTAAGAAAAATTACGTTTTTAAGGGCCTATGAAATCCTTTTTTCCCATATTTTGTGTTATTTTAATTTTTCTGAATTCCATTTAAATGTTTTGAATTCCAATTTAATTATGTCATTACATTTTAATAATCAAAAAGCATGACTAATTAATGGAAGTCATGTAACATACATGCTTTAACAAAAATTTATTAAAAGTTTAAGAAAAATTAGGTTTCCAGGGTCTATTGAAATCCTTTTAATTTTGCTCAAATTCTGTTTTATTTTTCCAAAATTCTGTGCTTTTGTTTTATTTTATTTATTTTTTTTGCATCCCATTTCAATGGTTTTATTACATTTTAATAATCAAAAAGCATGTCCAATTAATTAAAATAATGAAGCCTATAAAAAATATTTAGGGCCCCATGACATAGGTTTTATTTTTATCCAATTTTTTTATTTATTTATTTATTTTTTTTATTCCCGGTCTAAATTTTTTTGGACTCCTTTTTAATGATTCATTTAAATTTTGGAAATTAAAAACAATGACTAATTTATTAAAATCATGAAACTTACACACTTTAACAACAATTTATTAAACATTTAAGATTTTTTTCCCCCAAATTCCGTGTTTTTGTTTACATTTTAGTTTACAATGTTTACATTTTTTTATTTTTAAATGATTAATTTACATTTTAGTAATCAAAAAGCATGACTAATTAATTGAAATCCTGAAACAAATACACAAACAAAAATGTATTAAAAGTTTAATAAAAATTACATTTTTAAGGCTCTTTCCCCAAATATGTTTCTCAAATTCCGTTTTCCCTTAGAATTTTTCTAGATCCCATTTTAATGGTTTAATTAAATTTTAATAATCAAAAGCATGTCGAAACATTTGAATTCATATAAATTTAACAACATAATTTGTTAAAATTGTTACAATAACAGGGCCCTATGAAATGTTTTATGTTTTCAGAAATTCTGTGGTCTTTTTTTTAATTTTTCCTGATTCGTGATTTAATACAAATTTATTATCAAAAACGGTGGTAATCAAATGAAAGCATAAAACATTAACAATTTAATTTATCTTCACATGAAAATTTAACAATTCCTTGTATTTTTTGGCAAACAAAATGCTGCACAACACTGGTTTACTGTTAAAATTAAAACAATGGATGAAAAATTGTGATTATTCCTTAAAAAATATAGTTTCAATACTATATTACAGTCATAATTTCTTTAAGTTAAACCGAACTTTTATTTTGGCGGGTTGTAAGACCATTGATTGTGTGTGTGTGTGTGTGTGTGTTTCTGCAATCAGCTATTACTGTTAGATCAGACATAACAGTCTCACTGCAAATAACAGGTGTCAATGAAAGCCGGGTGTTGAATAAGGTCATGTGACTGACCTTTGCTCGGCTCAGTAACTCGGCGATGAGCCGGATGGACTCCAGGTTCCTCTGAGCCAGCAGCAGTTTCCTCTCCTCCATGGCGATCTTCAGGTGCAGCTTCTTCTGTTCTTCCTCCTGCTGCTTCTTCATTTTCTTCTGGTTCTTCTTCTCCTCTTTCTCCTTCATCTTCTGCTCTCGTTTGCGCAGTTTCTCCTCCCTCCTCCTCTCCTTCTCCTGCTCCTCCTGCTCACGCTGTTTTCTGAGACATGATCAACATTCACTGATTACTGGAGCTTGTGAAAACAGAGCTAGGTGATGAAAACGTAACCAACATCATAAATACCATAATGATATTCATTTGATAATAATCGTAATATGATATACGTACATTCATAACTAGATAGTTTTACTGCATTTAACTTCTTACAGGAAACATTTTGAATCTATTTGACTACAGTGACGTTTTGGTTCATACGATGTTTTATATAATACTGAATTATTGAGATAAATATCATATCTTTAACAAACTTTGATGTTGGCTTGAGAAAGCCTAGCCTGAAAGTTTGAAGTCACTGTTAAAGCTGAAATAGTTCAGAGAGAGAGAGAGAGTTTAAAAAGATAGTTTAATGTTTGAAGCAGTTTTGAAAGCGTAAAGTTTAAAGGATTTTAAAAATTTGAAGTAGTTTTAAGTTTGAATCAATTTTAAATGTTCAAAGTTTGAAGGTGTAAGTCTCTCAGACGAATAATTTGCCATGCAGTTGCTAGGGTGTTGCTATGCAATTGGTAGGGTACTTATGGTGGTTGCTAGGGTGTTGCTATGCAGCTGCTAAAGTGTTGCTATGTGGTTGCTAGGGTATTCAGGGTGGTTGCTAGGGTGTTGCTATGCAGCTGCTAGAGTACTCTAGCTGGTTGCTAGGGTATTGCTATGTGGTTGCTAGGGTATTCATGGTGGTTGCTAGGGTGTTGCTATGCAGATGCTAGAGTGTTGCTATGTGGCTGCTAGGGTATTCAGGGTGGTTGCTAGGGTGTTGCTATGTGGTTGCTAGGGTATTCAGGGTGGTTTCTAGGGTCTTGCTATACAGCTGCTAGGGCACTCGGTGGTTGCTAGGGTATTGCTATGCGGTTGTATGTGTATTCTGGGTGGTTGCTAAGGTACTCACAGTGGTTGCTAGGGTGTTGCTATGTGGTTGCTAGGGTGTTGCTATGTGGTTGCTAGGGTACTCAGGTGCTAGGGTTTTGCTATGCTGTTTCGAGGGTATTCTGAGTGATTGCTAAGATGTTGCTATGTAGTTGCTAGGGTATTCGAGGTGGTTGTTAGGGTCTTGCTATACGGTTGCTAGAGTATTCGAGGTGGTTGCTCAGGTGTTTCTATGTGGTTGCTAGCTAGGGCACTCAGGGTGGTTGCTAGGGTGTTGCTATGCGGTTGCTAGGGTACTCGGGTGGTTGCTAGGGTGTTGCTATGCTGTTTCAAGGGTAATCTGAGTGGTTGCTAGGGTGTTGCTTGGGTATTCTGGGTGGTTGCTAGGATGTTGCTATGTGGTGGCTAAGGTTTTGCTATGTGGTTGCTATAATATATATATTATTGCATTGCTAGCATGTTTCAGAAAGATACCATGCTAGATGATAGACAGACAGATTAGAAATATTAGATAGAATGTCAGTTTAAATAAGTCTAAAGGGCTCGTACCTCTCTTCCTCCTTCCGCCGCTCCTCTTCCTCTTTCTCTCTGCGTTTCTGCTCCTCTCGTTGTTTCTCCAGCTCCTGGAGTTTCAGTCGCTCCTGCTGTCGTTTCTTCAGTGAGGAATCACTCAGGTGTTTCGTCGTGTCAAAGGTCACCTGAGAGAGGATGAATGTTCAGGTTATGCTTATAATGTCCTGTAATAAACACCTTAAAGCTTCATATTTACTGCTGTCTGAACAAATAGTTCTATCAGTCTAAAAAACTATTTTTTTTTTTTTTTTTTTTTTTTTTTACAAATAAAATGTGTTTAATTGCTTTAAAATCTCACAATGCAAAATAAGGTAATGGTCCTGAAAACAGGCTTCATTTTCATTTTGCAAACTATAATTTCATCTTCTTTCGTATGGTTTTAAAGTTAAAAGTAAATGTTAAATGGTTTTGAGTTCTTGACAGGTTTTGTGATATTTACACACTTTAACTTCAAAGTTTTGATCACGATCTTCACATTTCACCAAACGAACATGCTTTGGTTAAAGTTCACTGTCATAATGAACAGTGATGGACAGTGCTCAATTAATTTAACTTTCTGTCTCCTCACATAACCTCAGGTGTCTCTGCTCTGCTGAATAATCCTTCAAATCATTATACAGCCCAGCGCTGACTTTCATTTAATTAAAGGCCCTTAAAGTGCCGGTGTTATTCAAGTGCTCTGTTGAACAGACTCCATCTCATTAACACAATCCTCTTGTACCAGTGCTTCACATTATACGCCTGAAGAACTGCCCGACTAATTAAAAATGAAATCAGCTCAATGCCAAAACACAGCAGAGTCGAGCTGTGGTGAACGTGAGTCTGTTCGATGTGGTAAAATAAGCTTCTGACAAAGAACTTCACAAACTGCAGCCAGAACACATTTCTGTGAGCTTTTCTTCTGTGCTCTGCATTTACAGACCAGATTTATTATCATTAACTACAACTAAATCCATTCCTGTACAAATACAGTAAACGTTAACTGAAATAAAATAAAATATAAAAAAAAATTGAACTTATTTCAGCTAGTTGCATTCACATTTTCGTTTAGTTTAAGCTGAAGTATTAAAATAACTAAAACTAACAACAAAAACTGACAAAAACACACAACAAAATGGCTAAAACTTGATCTAAAATTAAAGTGAAAACAACATATAAAGATAAATTCTAATTCAAAATATTAACAAAACTCTAATAGTATATTAATGCTGCTAAAACAACACTGTTACAGAATTACATGAAATTCCCTACAGAAACTGAGTAAAATTATGTTAAAATATAATATAAATGATCATATATGATTTTATATAAATCCATTGGTCTGAAAACACACTGAAACCTGGAAATCTGGAGTTTTTCATGACTAATTCAAAAATTGTAAATTAATAAAAAGTTATGATGTAAAATGAAAAAAAATTCTAATTGTAATAAACGGTGATGAATAAATTTAATTATTAATTTAATTAAGTATTAAATTAGAAAAGACAACAAAATATAAGCATTCTAATAGACTCATCTCAGACTTTTGGACCCTAATATATATGAAAATATTAATGATAATTGTGATATAACTGTAATAATATACATAATTACACAATATTTTTGTAATATATATATATATATATATATAAAATTAAATATTAATATTAAATATTAATTAATATATATAAATGGATACTCTGATATAACTGTATATAATCTAAATCTAGATATAATCTATCTATCTATCTATCTATCTATCTATATATATATATATATCTAATATATATCTACAGTATCTCACAGGAGTACACCCCTCACTTTTTTGTAAATATTTTATTATATCTTTTCATGTGACAACACTGAAGAAATGACACTTTGCTACAATGTAAAGTAGTGAGTGTACAGCTTGTATAACAGTGTAAATTTGCTGTTCCATCAAAATAACTCAACACACAGCTATTAATGTCTAAACCGCTGGCCACAAAAGTGAGTACACCCCTAAGTGAAAATGTCCAAATTGGGCCCAATTAGCCATTTTCTCTCCCCGGTGTCATGTGACCCGTTAGTGTTACAAGGTCTCAGGTGTGAATGGGGAGCAGGTGTGTGAAATTTGGTGTTATCACTCTCTCATACTGGTCACTGGAAGTTCAACATGGCACCTCATGGCAAAGAACTCTCTGAGGATCTGAAAAAAAGAATTGTTGCTCTACATAAAGATGGCGTAGGCTATAAGAAGATTGCCAAGACCCTGAAACTGAGCTGCAGCACGGTGGCCAAGACCATACAGCGGTTTAACAGGACAGGTTCCACTCAGAACAGGCCTCGCCACGGTCCACCAAAGAAGTTGAGTGCACGTGCTCAGCGTCATATCCAGAGGTTGTGTTTGGGAAATAGACGTATGAGTGCTGCCAGCATTGCTGCAGAGGTTGAAGGGCTGGGGGGTCAGCCTGTCAGTGATCAGACCATACGCCGCACACTGCATCAAACTGGTCTGCATGGCTGTCGTCCCAGAAGGAAGCCTCTTCTAAAGATGATGCACAAGAAAGCCTGCAAACAGTTTGCTGAAGACAAGCAGACTAAGGACATGGATTACTGGAACCATGTCCTGTGGTCTGATGAGACCAAGATAAACGTATTTGGTTCAGATGGTGTCAAGCGTGTGTGGCGGCACCCAGGTGAGGAGTACAAAGACAAGTGTGTCTTGCCTACAGTCAAGCTATTGACAATATTGACACTTTGGGCCCAATTTGGACATTTTCACTTAGGGGTGTACTCACTTTTGTGGCCAGTGGATTAGACATTAATGGCTGTGTGTTGAGTTATTTTGAGGGGACAGCAAATTTACACTGTTATACAAGCTGTACACTCACTACTTTACATTGTAGCAAGGTGTCATTTCTTCACTGTTGTCACATGAAAAGATATAATAAAATATTTACAAAAATGTGAGGGGTGTACTCACTTCTGTTCTAACTCACTTCTAATATTTTCATAATTTGTCATGATTATTCATTATGAGTGTTGTCATAAAAATAGAACATTTCAGATGTCGAAGACATGAGCAGAATCTCAGAGCTCATGTAGAGATGAATGTGAAAGAAGACGATCTAAAAGAGAATCAAACCGACCTTGATACTGCAGGCCACCGCCTTCCCATCATCCCCTTTAAACATCAGCTTCATCCCTCTCAGAGAGTCCATGGCTTTGACGAAGCCCGTGTGATCCAGATACTGCACGTATCCTTCAAAGTTCAAGTGTCCTCCGAACGAGAACGTGTTGAAGTTCTTCCCGGTCATCTCTTCACGGTAGGGATCCAGCATGGGAATGTCGACGTTCCGAATCTTGCCGAACCGCTCGAAAACGGTTTTGAGCACCGTCTCCGAAGGCTTGTCGGGAGAGCCGTCCTTCTGTGCGAACCACTTGCATGGAAGCCCCTCCAGATGGACGGTGTCCGGCCGCTCTCCGGGAACCGTCTCGTTCATGTCTTTGGCGTCCCGGAAGAACGAATCCCAGTCGTGGCGCGTCGGGAAGTCGGCTTTGTTCTCGGCCGTGCGCACTTTCAGGACGTCCGTGAATCCACTGAGTTTGATGCTCTTTCCCTCAAGTTTGGTCAGGATGCGCTTAACCACGCTCTTGTTCTCCACCTCGCCTTCGAAGCGGATAAAGTCCATGGTGCTCTTGGAGATGCGGAGCGAAGAGAACTGGTCCGGCTGCGCCATGGACTTCAGCCTCTCCATCACCTCCCAGTTGGAGATGGACTTGCCCGGCATCTTGAGATGAGGAAGAGCCACGCTGATGGTCATTTTGGCGATGGGCTTCAGGTAGAGGTTGTACTCCGGACACAGATCCACAGCTTCGGCCGTGTCGTTGACGATGGACGTCATTATGGACGCAGGCGCTTCAGCTGAACACTATGAGAAAAGAGAAACAGACAGATCTTAACTTAAAGTCGCCATGAAATCAAAATGGACAATTCTTATTTTTTATAGAATATTGCATTGGTGCTTCCCCTCCCTCTTGCAGTGATATCTCTTCTCTGATGATGAGGGCGGGGCAACCTGTCACTCATACTAGATCCACCAATAGCAAACCACAACCATCCAATTAATTCCCCACAGACAAAATCAAGCCCCGCCCTACATTTGTTCTTGTTTGCAAAGCGTTTCACTTGGCTATACGGCACGGTAGGGAAGAAAACTAGGGAAGCGCAACTCCAGTCAACGTCACTGCATAAACAGAAATTTTTCAGATCGTTTTGTGAATTTCAAGAAAATATCTGGGCAAGTGTACAATTTTGATAATCGTTCATAAAACAACTCCATATTGATCCACCCTTAATCTGAATCAGCGTTATTATTGTTAACTATAACTTAAACTAAAATGATCAAAATACATGTTTGTTGATTGAAATAAAATGTAAAAAAAAATAAATAAATACATATTTAAAAAAAATAATAAAAATGCCAAAAACACAAAAATTAATAAAAATTGAACTAAAATGATTAAAATACATTTATGTTGATTGAAATAAAATAGAAAACTAGAAATACATATTTTACAAAAACAATAAAAATGACAAAAACACAAAATTACTAAACAATTATACTAAAATGATTAAAATACATTTATGTTTATTGAAATAAAATAAGAGATTTTCAGTGATACTTTCAGTAAATATTTTGTATTATATTGAAAATAACTACTCAAACAAAACAAAAAAAAAAACTAGAAATAAATACTTAATAAAACAACAACAAAAACGCAAAACAAAATTACTAAAACTTAGACATTTTTTAAATAAACATTCAAAATATTAATAGGTACTACAATACTATATTAATTATACTAAAATACAAATATAATGTGAATATTTGTAAATATATATATAATACATAATGTGAATATTTGGGGGGTTTATGTGTCTGTGATGCACTGATGTGGTTTTATGATGCTAAAGACAACATGAACAGAGCAGAAAATCCCATGCACATAATAAAACACCATTAAATAACACAAAACTCACAAAACAGAATATTTATTATCCTTTGAGAAGGTGGTCGGTAGATTTTGGATCTGACAAACTAGTTAAACGGCCAAACAGACCCAGTTACCAGCTGATACTGATCTCTACATGGACTAATACTGGATGATACTTCAGTCTGTAGTTATTTATTATGGCTACAGTTATTATTACTGTAACAAGAAACTGACATTCACAAGCACAGTCACCAAAAGAAAATACTCAAAACATCACAGAGAGACTCTGTTTGAGAGTTCATTATGATTTTTCTATCGTAATAACTGTTGTAACTGTGGTATTTTTGTGTAAACCATGGTGAAATTCTGATACACTGTCCAACTAATAACATAAACCTTACAGAGAGTCACTTGTTTTAATTAATCGCTCATTAGACAGACAGTGGAGCTGATGAAATAACTATATATTTCATGAAAACACATGTAGAGATCAGACACACATAGCGGGAGATGATGTGTATTATTGATGAGTTATTGATCTCTGAATCATTTACCAGTTTAAAGCATCACTGACGGGTGATAAAGACACTCATCTGAGCTCGACTAGTCTTATAGCTCATGGACACAGGTGACGGGAATCATATTTAGACATGTAAATCATTACTAACCTTTCTGAATTGTTCGGACTGAAGCATAAATAACAACAGCAGTGCGCTCACAGTTGAAACAAACGGACATGATGCTTACAGCTTCCGCATACGTCACACGAGCCGGAACGGAAGTTACAAAGAAGCTCTGCTGCTCTCACGTGGTGACTGTTTTACCTGCAGATTTTACAGTCAGTTTACTTAGAATTCATCAAAAATAAAATAAAATAAAATAAAATTAAATTAAAAATAAAATTAAAAACAATGTAAAAAATAAAACGAAACAAAATAAATAAAATAAAATAAATCAAAACAAAAATAAAATAAAATAATAAAAAAATAAATAACACACAAAAAAATAAAAAATAAAATGATTAATAAAATAAAACAAATAAAAAATAAAATAAAATTAAATTAAATTAAAAATAAAATTAAAAACAATGTAAAAAAATAAAACGAAACAAAATAAAAAACAAAATAAATAAAATAAAATAAATCAAAACAAAAATAAAATAAAATAATAAAAAAATAAATAACACACAAAAAATAAAAAATAAAATGATTAATAAAATAAAACAAATAAAAAATAAAATAAAACTAAATAAAATTAAAAATAAAATTAAAACAATGTAAAAAAATAAAACGAAACAAAATAAAAAACAAAATAAATAAAATAAAATAAATCAAAACAAAAATAAAATCAAATAATAAAAAATAAATAACACGCAAAAAAATAAAAAATAAAATGATTAATAAAATAAAACAAATAAAAAATAAAATAAAATTAAATTAAATTAAAAATAAAATTAAAAACAATGTAAAAAATAAAACGAAACAAAATAAAAAACAAAATAAATAAAATAAAATAAATCAAAACAAAAATAAAATAAAATAAAATAATAAAAAATAAAATGATTAATAAAATAAAACAAATAAAAAATAAAACTAAATTAAATTAAAAATAAAATTAAAACAATGTAAAAAATAAAACGAAACAAAATAAAAAACAAAATAAATAAAATAAAATAAATCAAAACAAAAATAAAATAAAATAATAAAAAATAAATAACACACAAAAAAATAAAAAATAAAATGATTAATAAAATAAAACAAATAAAAAATTTAATTAAATTAAATTAAATTAAAAATAAAATTAAAAACAATGTAAAAAATAAAACGAAACAAAATAAAAAACAAAATAAATAAAATAAAATAAATCAAAACAAAAATAAAATAAAATAAAATAATAAAAAATAAAATGATTAATAAAATAAAACAAATAAAAAATAAAACGAAACAAAATGAAATATAAAATGAAATAAAATGAAATGAAATAAAATTTAAAAAATAAAATGAAAGGACATGGAGAACATCTGGGTGGAAAAATAATAGAGAAATTCTGTAACCTCTTTAGCAAAATTATTAAAGAGACACAAATAAGCTATTATAATCAATCCTTTAAAAGTAAAACTTTTTAAAAACATTCATCTTAGAGCAGGGGTTTTCAAACTGAGATCCAGAGAAAAGTCTAGAGAAAAATAAATGATGAATTTTAAAAATGTATTTAAAAATAATAAAAATGTGATTAAAAAAATAGTTTATATTCTATTAAATAGATTAAATTAGGTTAAAATAAGTAAAAATGTGATTAATTAGATTAAATAAAATAAACATAAATAAATAACAGCTAACAGTAAAAATGCATTACTATGGTGAGTAGAAAAAATATAATAAAATAATGCAACTTAATAGAAGCTCATTTTAGATTTATAATATTCATTTTTCAGTGATGTTTATAAAAGATAGATTTTAAATTTTCAGATCATATTTGGCATCTAAAAGACTGAAAAACCTTGTTTTAGTGGAAAGAAAACTCCTCAACTTGATGAATCATTCTCATTGATGACTAATTTTAACCTATTATATAATGGAAAGTAGAAGCGTACGAGGTCTGATGTTGAAATAAGACTAAATTCTCAAAGTTTGCACACGTCATGCACCTTCAGCAGTAGAAACAATGTTAATCTTCTGTAAATCTCTAGTATTAGCGACATCTGATCCCATTTTAAAGGGGAAAAAAGTATAGATTCAAGAATTTGATCCAAAATATCTTTCTCTCTACATCTCACAGCCCTTCAGGATCTTATATGAGATTTTACCTGCCAGTGAATGAGTGAATTTATAGAATTGACATAGATTTGTGTTCATTTCTGTGGTATTTCTGATCCTGCCGCTCGTAATCTGCTGAGCGGATCTTATAATCTCTTCTGTTCTGGATCAAATCAAGGACTGGTGTTTGTTAATTCAGCACATGACCTGCCTGTGTGTCACATGACTGCAGATGTGATATTTGAGGCTTTAACCTGCTGTGGCTTTTCTAATGACATCAGCTTTCAAGGCCTTTTAAGTATGAATTTTTCCTCCTGCGCTCTTAAAAATAACGGTTCTTCATCGGCATTGATGGTTTCATGAAGAATCTTTAACATCAGTGGAAACTTTCAATTGGTTTAAAGCTTCTTTATAGTGGAAAAGGTTCTTTAGACTTTTAAAATGTTCTTTATACTGAGACAAAAATGGTTCTTGATCAATGAAAGTTTTTTGGGGAACACAAAATGGTTCTTCTATGGCATTGCTGTCAAAATGCTTGTGCAAAAACCTCACTAATTTTATGAATTTTTCTTCATTTTATTAACCATTTTTGTTGTGCGCTGAAACAATATCCCAGAGAGTTTGTATGTTACATGTTACATTACATGACACTGACGTCCTCTCTAGTCTCAATGTATTTTTGATAAATGAAAGTAAAATGGACGTTGTTGTTGATAGTGTTGTGGAAGGAAGCACTAGAGATCTGTTAGGACAAGTGTTGAAATAGCAATGTTATTACCTTCCGGCCAGAAAAAGCTGTCGTACCTGCTTTAAATCAGATTACCCGTGTTATATCAAATGTCATGAGAAAGAAGACAAGCAGAGTTATTGATTCAACTGAGTATCACCAAAGTGAAAAACAAAAAGAACAAAACACAAAACACTGAATTTCCCAATTATCACACAATTCTGACCTGATTATGACCCAAAGATAAGTGTTTAATGCTGTGGAAACCCATTAACACCACATAAGAAAAAAATCATGCTTTTGTAAATCATAATTATGACGTAAAAAGTCAGAAGTATGACATACTAAGTTGTGAGTATTACAAAAAAGTCATAATAATGACAAAAAGATGAAATTCTGACTTAAAAAGTCAAAATTCTGAGTTAGGCATAACTGAGTCTAAATTATGACATTAAGTCGAAATTATAAAAAGTTGAAATTATGACAATTATGACAAAGTCAATTTCGACTTTTTGTCAATTATGACATAAAAAGTCTAAATTATGACATAAAAAGTTGAAATTATGACAGAAATTGATAATTATGTCAAACTACGTCATAATTTGACTTTTTATCTCATAATTATACAAACCCGATTCCAAAAAAGTTGGGACACTGTACAAATTGTGAATAAAAAAGGAATGCAATAATTTACAAATCTCATAAACTTATATTTTATTCACAATAGAATATAGATAACATATCAAATGTTGAAAGTGAGACATTTTGAAATGTCATGCCAAATATTGGCTCATTTTGGATTTCATGAGAGCTACACATTCCAAAAAAGTTGGGACAGGTAGCAATAAGAGGCCGGAAAAGTTAAATGTACATATAAGGAACAGCTGGAGGACCAATTTGCAACTTATTAGGTCAATTGGCAACATGATTGGGTATAAAAAGAGCCTCTCAGAGTGGCAGTGTCTCTCAGAAGTCAAGATGGGCAGAGGATCACCAATTCCCCCAATGCTGCGGCGAAAAATTGTGGAGCAATATCAGAAAGGAGTTTCTCAGAGAAAAATTGCAAAGAGTTTGAAGTTATCATCATCTACAGTGCATAATATCATCCAAAGATTCAGAGAATCTGGAACAATCTCTGTGCGTAAGGGTCAAGGCCGGAAAACCATACTGGAGGCCCGTGATCTTCGGGCCCTTAGACGGCACTGCATCACATACAGGAATGCTACTGTAATGGAAATCACAACATGGGCTCAGGAATACTTCCAGAAAACATTGTCGGTGAACACAATCCACCGTGCCATTCGCCGTTGCCGGCTAAAACTCTATAGGTCAAAAAAGAAGCCATATCTAAACATGATCCAGAAGCGCAGGCGTTTTCTCTGGGCCAAGGCTCATTTAAAATGGACTGTGGCAAAGTGGAAAATTTGAAGTTCTTTTTGAAAAACTGGGACGCCATGTCATCTGGACTAAAGAGGACAAGGACAACCCAAGTTGTTATCAGCGCTCAGTTCAGAAGCCTGCATCTCTGATGGTATGGGGTTGCATGAGTGCGTGTGGCATGGGCAGCTCACACATCTGGAAAGGCACCATCAATGCTGAAAGGTATATCCAAGTTCTAGAACAGCATATGCTCCCATCCAGACGTCGTCTCTTTCAGGGAAGACCTTGCATTTTCCAACATGACAATGCCAGACCACATACTGCATCAATTACAACATCATGGCTGCATAGAAGAAGGATCCGGGTACTGAAATGGCCAGCCTGCAGTCCAGATCTTTCACCCATAGAAAACATTTGGCGCATCATAAAAAAGGGAAGATGCGACAAAGAAGACCTAAGACAGTTGAGCAACTAGAAGCCTGTATTAGACAAGAATGGGACAACATTCCTATTCCTAAACTTGAGCAACTTGTCTCCTCAGTCCCCAGACGTTTTCAGACTGTTATAAAAAGAAGAGGGGATGCCACACAGTGGTAAACATGGCCTTGTCCCAACTTTTTTGAGATGTGTTGATGCCATGAAATTTAAAATCAACTTATTTTCCCTTAAAATGATACATTTTCTCAGTTTAAACATTTGATATGTCATCTATGTTGTATTCTGAATAAAATATTGAAATTTGAAACTTCCACATCATTGCATTCCTTTTTTATTCACAATTTGTACAGTGTCCCAACTTTTTTGGAATCGGGTTTGTATTCTCATTATCATATTATTCTGTACCAATTCAAAATTATGACATAAGTTGAAATTATTATTTAATCAATCAATTTAATCAATCAATTTTGACTTTTTATCTCATAATTATGACTTACTGTCACATCATAATTTACTTAATATGTCATAATTTCGACTTTTGTCGATGAAATAAGTCAAAACTGACATTAATTCATAATTATGAGATGAAAAATCAAAATTCTGATATACTGTTCTAAGTCGAAATTATACCATAAAAAAGTTGAAATTATGACAAAGTTGAAATTACAGTATGACAATCATAATTATGACATTAAGTCAATTTCAACTTAATAATAATTTGACTTTTGATCTCAACTGATAGTCATAATTTTGACTTTTTATCTCAATTATGACTTAGTGTCACAGCATAATTCACTCGACTTCTGTCAATTATGAAATAAGTAAAAAATTATGACATACTAAATCATAATTATGAGATGAAAAATGAAAATCCTGATATACTGTACTAAGTTGAAATGATGACTTCATATGACTTATGAATCATAATTAAGAAAGTCAATTTTAACTTTTTAATCATAATTTTGACTTTTAATCTCATGTCTTGTCATAATTGACTTGTCATAATTTCAACTTTTTGTCATGACTTAAAAGTCAAAATTCTGACATAAAAAGTCAAAATGATAACACACCAAAGTCATAATTATTTCATACTACAGTAAGTCATAATTATGTCTTTCATGATTTTTTTCTTCTCTCAGAAATCTTGCTATCAGATCCTGTTCATGTCAAATAAATAATAAATAAATAAATAAATAGTGTCATTTGAGAGCAGCAGGTAATTAGTGGCATTTTCCAGTCAAGAATCATTCCTCATTTTATTTGATCAAAACTTCAGCGTTTGTTCTCCACACATGAATGAGCAAAGTATCACAAAAACTTGAGGAGACAGAAAGAAATCACCTAGCAACTGCATAGCAACACCAAACACCATCACATTGTCTTCAGGAAATGTAAACATCATGTTGGTTCTGACAGTTTCTATAGGAACAAATGTAAGGAACTTTATATGTAACATTTCTAGGTACTTTAAAATGACACAAGTGCCTAAAATGACCATTTCATTATCAATAAAGGCACTTTAAATACACATTTGGGATTAGTGTTCTATAAGAGGTCTATTATAAAGCTTAGTACATTTGCTAAAAGTGCATTAGCCTTGGGTTAAAGTAACTGGTCATGGAATTAGACTTTCTCTTCAACAGCAGCGTTTCAAACGTCACCTACATAAACATAACAGTCTCAAAACATGTTCATTCCTGCATCTGGAAGACAATCATTAAAGGTACAGCACCTGAAACAGGACAATCACATGCAACAGAAACATGCCAGAGAAACAGAGAAACACAAAGTGCATATGTGAATATGAATTCAAAAATAATCTATAACTATCTACACGTTCATTAGAGCATCATTCTCATAAAATAGTGGTGCATAATTTTGCTAAAAGAGATGATTGCATTAATGTTTGTTCTAGTTGATCGTCCTCATCCATCCTAAAATTTAAAAGGCAGCTGCTCTTTATATATTTTCATTTATAAAAACTCAATTTATACTGTGAAAAATTAATATTATAAATATGTGGAAAATATTATGTGGAAAATAGTTTCTATGACATAATTGTGTTTTTTTTCCTACTCACTATAGTACCGTATTATTTATTTAAATCTATTTTTTTTTATCTGTTTTTCATTATTTCAATCTTTATGTTAATTATGAAAATTTTTGGCCGATAACCGATAATTCTTTATATTTGAAAGCCGATAACCGATATATTGGCCGATAAATCTAAATCCAAATTTTTATATAATTTTTGAGAGCCTGATTACAAAAACAAAAGTCTCACCATTAAAATCCATTTTTAATGTTATCATTATCGGCCCTATAAGAAAATTTGGCCGATAATGATAACATTAAAAATGAATATATATCGGCCGATATGGTGGCCGATATATTGTGCATATATATATATATATATATATATATATATATATTAGGGATGCATCGGTATGAAAATTTTGGCTGATACCGATAACCGATAATACTTTATATTTGAAAGCCGATAACCGATATATTGGCCGATAAATCTAAATCCAAATTTGTATATAATTTTTGAGAAACTGAATACAAAAACAAAAGTCTCACCATTAAAAGTCATGTCCCGAACACACAATTATAATGTTCTCATTATAATATTATGTAGCCTATTTGACAGACTTCTGCTGTACTTCACTGTATTTTCCTTTTTGAAGCCATCTCAATCATATTTCAAACAATTCAAAACCATCATGGTGAAGAGTGTACATCTGAAGTGTCTCAGCTGAAGGAAATAATCCATTATTTATCGGCTTTAATATATCGGCCAAATTTTCTTATTGGGCCGATAATAATAACATTAAAAATGAACATATATCGGCCAATACCGATATGGTGACCGATATATTGTGCATCACTAATGTTAATCAATTCAGTTTATTTAATTTAAAATTTTATTTATTTTGTTTAATCTTATTTTTTATTATTTATTTTTAAAAAAGGTAACACTTTACTTAAAGCACTTACATATAACGCATTATAAAAGTATTTTAATGCATTAATTATGCACCTTATAATGCAATGTATGATCTTGTGAATAATTGTAACTACAGTTATAATACGTTATAATGCTTATCTACAGTTTTAGAAAGTATAATGCATTAAAACGCATGCACTATAAAAAAAATATTTTTGTGATTTGTTACCACAACATCACAACATTTTTTCTTTTGTCAAATCAACTTGAGATAATTAATGTGGTTCAGATAACATAAT
Source organism: Ctenopharyngodon idella (assembly GCF_019924925.1). Classification (NCBI taxonomy): domain Eukaryota; kingdom Metazoa; phylum Chordata; class Actinopteri; order Cypriniformes; family Xenocyprididae; genus Ctenopharyngodon; species Ctenopharyngodon idella. Next base: position 1,455,425 of record NC_067228.1, read on the forward strand.
ATTTTGAGTTTCTGTTCATTAAATCAATCGCCTTCATTGCATTAAAGGATTAGTTCACTTCTGAATGAAAATTTCCTGATAATTTACTCACCCCCATGTCATCCAAGATGTTCATGTCTTTCTTTCTTCAGACGAAAAGAAATGAAGGTTTTTGAGGAAAACCTTCCAGGATTTTTCTCCATATAGTGGACTTCACTGGGGTTCAACGGGTTGAAGGTCCAAATGTCAGTTTCAGCTTCAAAGAGCTCTACATGATCCCAGACGAGGAATAAGAGTCTTATCTAGAGAAACCATCTGACATTTTCTAAAAAAACATAAAAAATTACATACTTCTTATCCACAAATGCTCATCTTGCACTGCTCTGCGATATGCAACGCATTACGTAATCACTTTGGAAAGGTCACGCGTGATGTAGGTGGAAGTACCGCGGTAGGTTTTTTTTTGGACCTTCAACCCGTTGAACCCCAGTGAAGTCCACTATATGGAGAAAAATCCTGGAATGTTTTCCTTAAAAACCTTCATTTCTTTTCGACTGAAGAAAGAAAGACATGAATATCTTGAATAACACGGAGGTAAGTAAATTATCAGGAAATTTTATTCTGAAGTGAACTAATCCTTTAACTCAAAATTTTAAGGCAACCAGGTAACTTACTTTTTTAAGTTAAACCAACAATTATTTTTTACAGTGTGGCAAACAACCAATTTCAGATGTAAAAAGCAATCTGGAAATATTATAATGCATTTTAACTTTGGTTACAATTATTTATGAACAGATATAATGCATTATATAATGTACATTATTAATACCTTTATACATAAAGACTTTAAGTAAAGTGTTACTGAAACATCTAAATTACACCTTCAGATGTAAACAGGCAGCTCAGCTGATCCTAAAGTACTGATGTCTTTGCACATGCCTCTATTATATACCATAACAATTTCCACACTTCCATTTCAGCCGAAGAGATTTGATATGGGTCTGGATTTGACAGGGCTCTTGAGCGAATCATCTCCTTCCTCGTTCTCCCTGAATGAAGTGCTGTGGACAATCTGCGTCTTGAAACGGTTCCTCTGCAGCCTGATCCGGCTGATGGAAGACTTCCGATAAAGAGACCTGGGTTTGGACTGACTTTCGCCGGCCATCTCCTCAGGGTGGTTCAGCAGACGAAGAGGGTTTAGGTTGGACGGAAGGACTTTGGGAAGCTTCCATCGGCCGGCTCCAGGCGCATTCTCTGTGTCCAAGTTGGCACAAGCCCCTATAATGTCTTTAATGTCCCCCGTGACGGTGGCTCGCAGGTACTGAGATGCTTTCTTCCCGCTGTAATCCCTCACATCCACATCAGCATCATAAGCGCCCACCAGCAGCTTCATGACCTCTATGTGATTGTGCATGGCCGCCAGGTGCAGAGGTGTGTAGCCGGCGCTGGAGCGTGAGTTTACATTGATGGCGACGTTGTGCCGCTTGGCAAAATTCACCAGCATTGCGAAGAGCTCATGTTTGCCTTGCTTGGCCGCCCAGTGCAGACACGTGAAACCGGTGACAAAGTCTTTCTTGGAGATGAGTGTCGGTTCACAGACAAGCAGACGCTGGAGACTGTCCCATTCACCATCTGCTGCGCACATCATCCACTCGTGCTCCAGCGGGTCTAAGGTTACCGACGCACAATCCTCATCCACAGAGGACGATCTAAAGTCACTGTTTCTGGATGACATATGCCCTGGACAGCTGCGATGCACCATTGAGCGTCTCACCTGCATGAGCATTACATTGCATTATATATTATTATAGGCATTATGGGCATTTGTATTGTATATTATATGCATTACAGTACATGCATTTGCATTATATATATATATATATATATATATATATATATATATATATATATATATGCAATATGGTATGTGTATTTTCATTATATATTATATGCATTATGTGCATTTGCATTATATATTATATGCATTTTGTGCATTTGTCGTTTTATATATTATATGCATTATAGTATGTGCATTTGCATTATGTATGATATGCTTTATGTGCATTCGTATTATATATTATATCCATTACAGTATTTGCATTTTCATTATATATTAATATGCATTATGTGCATTTGCATTATATATTATATGCATTATGTGTATATACATTAGATATTATTTGCATTATGTGCATATGCATTATATTAATATGCATTATGTGAATTTAGATTACATACATTACAGTATGTGCATTTGTATTATATAGTATATGCATTACAGTATTTGCATTTTCATTAGATAATATGCATTATGTGCATTAGCATTATAAATTATATGCATTGTGTATATATATTATATGCAATTTGTCCATTTGTAGTATTATATATATGACTAGTAATTTTCTTCTATTAAATTCAGATAAGACTGAAGTATTACTTATTGGGCCAAAAACCTGTACACAGAATCTCTCAGACTACAATCTGCATTTAGAAGGATGTACTGTTACTCCATCCTCGACAGTTAAAGACCTGGGTGTTATATTAGACAGCAACTTGTCCTTTGAAAATCATATTTCATATGTTACAAAAACAGCCTTCTTCCACCTCAGAAACATTGCTAAGATACGGAATATGTTATCTGTTTCTGATGCAGAAAAGTTAGTTCATGCTTTCATGACGTCTAGACTAGATTACTGTAATGCATTACTAGCTGGTTGTCCTGCTTCCTCAATAAACAAGCTACAATTGGTACAAAATGCAGCTGCTAGAGTTCTTACCAGGTCAAGAAAATATGATCATATAACACCAATTTTATCATCTCTACACTGGTTACCTATTAAGTTCCGTATCGATTATAAAGTATTGCTACTGACCTATAAGGCTCTAAATGGTTTAGCTCCTGTGTACTTAACCGATCTTCTATCGCCCTACAATCCTTCACGCTCTTTAAGATCACAAAACTCTGGACTTCTGGTTGCACCTAGGATATCTAAGTCCTCTAAAGGAGGGAGAGCGTTTTCACATTTGGCTCCTAAACTCTGGAATAGCCTTCCTGATAATGTTCGGGGCTCAGACTCGCTCACCCAGTTTAAATCTAGATTAAAGACACATCTCTTCAGCCAAGCATTCACATAATGAATCTCATATCAGATCAATTGCACATGGCTATCTTTGCTTAATGTTATGAACAGCAGCTATGCTAATTATTCTCCATTTGCTTTTCTGTTTTACCTCGGGACGCCCGTCCCGAGGTGACTAGAGAGTACATCAGTTTCAGTTTGGATCCAGCCTCTTAAGAAGACCTCAGATGACTAAAACTTTGGAAGAGACGGCGCCAACTCCTGCGATGACTTCAGAAGATGCAACATCTGGATCAACACGCACATTCACATTCTATAAATCCTAATTATTGTTAATATGTAATTCATTTTTCCAGGAGCTCTTTGCTTCTACCTTCAATTAAATTGCTAACAGTGATTGTATGTTAATCGCCTAAATTATTACATTATTAGCTAACTGCAGTCTCCAAATTGTAATGTTGATATGCATTCTCTGTAAAGCTGCTTTGAAACGATATGTATCGTGAAAAGCGCTATACAAATAAATGTGAATTGAATTGAATTGATATATTATATGCATTACAGTATTTGCATTTTCATTAGATATTAATATGCATTATGTGCATTTGCATTATATATTAATATGCATTATGTGAATTTGGATGTTACAGTATGTGCATTTGCATTATTATTGCATTATACATTATTTATTATATGCATTATATATTATATGCATTATGTGTATATACATTAAATATTAATATGCATTATGTGCATTTGGATGTGTTACAGTATGTTCACTTGCATAATAAATTATATCCATTATGTTTACATTCTATATTATTTGCATTATGTGCATATGCATTATATATTTTATGCATTTACATTATATAGTATGTGCATTATGAGCATTTACATTATTCATTATGTGCATTTACATTATTGCATTATACGTGCGTATGCATTATGTGCATTTGCATTATTATATGCTTTATTACATGCATTTGCACCAGCCTCACCTGTGGAGAACTGCTCATCATGAGCTCTATGAAGTTCTTGCGGCTGCCTTTTGGGGTGCTGCCCTCCTCAGACTGCCCATCATGTGCTCCATCCTCAGAAGAGCCCAGCAAACTGCGCTGAGATCCCCTCGATGTTCTCCTTCTACTAATGATGACCTGTGATGTGACGGAAGCTTTGCCAACTGGAGCCTCCAACTCCAGTTCTCCTGCCCTAGATTCCGGCTGTCCGGTTGACTGGACATTGGAAAGCTCGGGAACATTTGATTCGACATCATTTTCAGCCTCTGGGAGATTACAGTGAGAAAGTGAAGAGCTGTCTTTCTCGATCAGCGCGATGTCTGACACACACACCTCCTCAAATTCAACATCTCTCACAGCGTCTGCTTTCTCCTCGGATTTTTGATTCAGATCATGTTTGCCTCCGATTTCTGTGGTAACATCGCCGTTCTCTTCGAAATGCAATGCATCTAATCCTCTCTTGACGTCTTCATCCTCCTCCTTATCCTCATCATCGGGCTTCTCATCCTGCACGCGCCCGCTCCGCATCTCCGGGTATCTGTACTTCTTCTTCAAACATACCACTTTCTCCCCGTTTTCCTGCTTCACATACGCGATATTGTCCACAAAACGCTTAAATCTCTCTTTTAACACGGCTCGCTTCGTATTTTCACTGCTCAGAAAGACTTTAAAATGCGCTATCAAGTCCTTGTTTTTCACTCGCCCCCCATTTTCCAATAGAAAGTCCAAAACGGATTCTTGCGTGCACTCCGACGCCATTATATCATGTTTTATATTTATAAATAAGCGAACAGATAAATTAACATCGTGGTAATTTTGACGTGTGGACATCGATGAATCGTTTGTCTGGGTCCTGGTGAACACATCGCGTCTTTTCTTGTATTAAAAGTAGGTTGTAGATGAGATTGAGTACTGTACGTTGTGTGTCAGATAGGGGTCGGTAGAGCTTATAATGATGTTTGCATCCTAGCAACTCTTGTTGGGAGAACAGAATCACTAATGTGAAACTGGAGTACAAGAACGTTCATTCGGGCTCAAACGCGCGCAGCTTTAACGCTGCAGTCGGCTCCGGGTTGAGCCAAAATGGATTCCAGTTACACCTCCACTCACTGAGGGCGAGTCGGAACTTGGAGCGCACCACTTTGCCGGGACAAGGGGGGTTGAGGATGTTCTGAACATTAGAGGTATTATTTAATGAAACCGACAATGCGTTTTAGCTTTCATTTGGGTTTAAAACATATATAATGTTATGAAAGTCCTCTCTAACATATTTGACATCTGAAATCGTTATACTCTGTCGACTAAAATCCAGACAAAACCCTCTCAAAGACAGCGAAATGGTAGCGCAGCTGTTCCCAGTGGTGTGTCAGCTGGAATTATTGGACGAGGCGGGTCACAGCAACTTTTGACTTTCATCCGAAAGAGAACCGACATTTCTCCAAATTTTCGCTATTTTCCTGCGCGCAAATGGCATCCTCTGACGTGGTTCGACAGATGGTACGTTTGAGATCAACATATTCCAGGTTCTGACTCTTTTCTTGTTTCAATGACTGTGAAGTTTGTGACAGTGGGAGTGAGTTGGCGTGAGCGCGCTTGGGAGTGTCCGGACCTGCGCTCAACTATTTCACTCACTGACGCGCGCGCTCCTCATTTATACAAACATGAATACAAACATCCGATTAATCGATACGAATAGAGTTTATCTATTTGAATACATGTATGTGATTTATGAATCTGAATGAGGAATCTAAATATGTTTATCAATCAAAATACAAACATCTGCTTAATAAAATTGAATAAATAAATCTGATTCATCAATCTGAATGAAAACATCTTATCATCTAATTCATAAATGGATAAGTAGAATAGAAATGAATGGATTTCTCAACCAGAATCAGTCATAATTATTCTAAATCCATTTCTCAATTTGAATTTATAACTGATATTTGATATTTTTTTCTTTATATTTAGAAGTTTACTTGTCAGTGACATATTTGATGTTTTCTGTTAAAGCAATTATTGCATCTATAGAATACATCTATAGAATATGCATCTATACATCTATAGAATATGCTGCAGATCTAAAAGTCTTGAGACCACATTGAGAATCTTTTAAAACTGAAAGATGTAAAACTGATATGATATGTTATGATATATTAACTGGACTCAATCTGATAGAGATATGTTTGAGAGAATGATGTGAAAGCAGCTGCGTATTAATTGTGGTAAAGGCCCTTGTAGCTTTGATTTTTTGCCAAGCGGTTTCCACAGCTGCATTTAGCAGCGGTCAGTGTCACAGTGAGGTTTTCTCGGTCATGTTCTCACTCACTCGTCTCTTCCAGGACAAGAACGCTCGTCCGCTGGCTCTATCAGGCCATGTTGGTTTTGACAGTCTGCCAGATCAACTGGTGAACAAGTCCACGAGTCAGGGATTCTGCTTCAACATCCTCTGCATTGGTAAGAATAATGACAGAAGTACTAGAGATGTGCATTATGGTAGTTTGAATTGATTGACAGAAATGGCTGCCAAAAATGCATCGAAAAAGTCATTTTTTATGGTCAGTGACTGCTGTATGGAAGCTTGTTTCTGACACAAAATAAAAAGGGTAATTGCGGCTTTTTGTCTCACAATTGTGATATTCTCGCAAATGAGAGTTTATATTTCACAATTCTTTTAATCTCACAATTCTGGCTTTTTTTCTCAGGATTGTTTTTCTTGCCATTCTGAGTTTATGTCCTCAAACTCTTTGCAAGAATGAAAGTCAGAATTGTGAGTTTATATCACAATTCTGAGAAAAAAGCCAGAATTGTGATATAAAAAGAATTGTGGAATTGGAATATAAACTCGCAATTGCAAGAAAAAAGTCAGGATTTTGTGTTTATATCCCACAATTCTGACTTTATAACTCGTAATTGCGAATTTATATAAATTCTGAGAAAACAGTCAGAATTGCGGAAAAAAAACCCCCATCAGAATCGTGGGATATAAACTCGTAATTGCGAGAAAAACGTCAGAATTGTGGGATATAGGCTTGCAATTGTGAGGAAAAAAATCAGAATCGTGGGATATAAACTCACAATTGCAAGAAAAATATCAGAATTGTGGGATATAGGCTCGCAATTGTGAGGAAAAAAATCAGAATCGTGGGATATAAACTCACAATTGCAAGAAAAATATCAGAATTGTGGGATATAGGCTCGCAATTGTGAGGAAAAAAATCAGAATCGTGGGATATAAACTCACAATTGCAAGAAAAATATCAGAATTGTGGGATATAGGCTCGCAATTGTGAGGAAAAAAATTAGAATCGTGGGATATAAACTCACAATTGCAAGAAAAATATCAGAATTGTGGGATATAGGCTCGCAATTGTGAGGAAAAAAATCAGAATCGTGGGATATAAACTCACAATTGCAAGAAAAATATAAGAATTGTGGGATATAGGCTTGCAATTGTGAGGAAAAAAATCTGAATCGTGGGATATAAACTCACAATTGCAAGAAAAATATCAGAATTGTGGGATATAGGCTCGCAATTGTGAGGAAAAAAATCAGAATCGTGGGATATAAACTCACAATTGCAAGAAAAATATCAGAATTGTGGGATATAGGCTCGCAATTGTGAGGAAAAAAATCAGAATCGTGGGATATAAACTCACAATTGCGAGAAAAAAGTTAGAATTGTAGGATATAAACTCGTAATTGTGAGGAAAAAAATCAGAATCGTGGGATATAAACTCACAATTGCAAGAAAAATATATATCCCACAGTTTAGTGAGTTTATATCCCACAATTCTGACTTTATAACTCGTAATTGTGAGTTTATATAAATTCTGAGAAAACAGTCAAAATCATGGGATATAAATTCGCAATTGCTAGAAAAACGTCAGAATTGTGGGATATAAACTCATAATTGCAAGAAAAAAGTCAGAATTGTAGGATATAAACTCGTAATTGTGAGGAAAAACGTCAGAATTGTGGGATATAAAGTCGCAATTGCGAGAAAAATGTCAGAATTGTGGGATATAAACTCATAATTGCAAGAAAAAAGTCAGAATTGTAGGATATAAACTCATAATTGCGAGAAAAACGTCTCACAATTGCAAGAAAAATATCAGAATTGTGGGATATAAACTCGCAATTGCGAGAAAAACGTCAGAATTGTGGGATATAGGCTTGCAATTGCGAGAAAAAAATCAGAATCGTGGGATATAAACTCGCAATTGCGAGAAAAACATCAGAATTGTGGGATATAAACTCGTAATTGCGAGAAAAAAGTTAGAATTGTGAGTTTATGTCCCACAATTCTGACTTTATAACTCGTAATTGTGAGTTTATATAAATTCTGAGAAAACAGTCAAAATAATGGGATATAAATTCGCAATTGCTAGAAAAACGTCAGAATTGTGGGATATAAACTCACAATTGTGAAAAAAAAAGTCGGGATATAAACTCGCAATTGCGAGAAAAAAATCAGTATTGTGGGATATAAACACAATTGCGAGAAAAAAGTTGGCATATAAAATTACCTTTTTTACTTTTTACACCGTGACGAAAACAACCTTCAATATTGCTGTGACTTCAAGTATTCATGTCCACCCCTAACAAGTATCTTATTCAAGTGCCTTGAATATGAGTGCATACAGTAAATACGTCTGAAATCAGTAGCATTTATATCATAAGTATATCTTTTCCACAGGTGAAACTGGGATTGGCAAATCAACATTGATGGACACGCTTTTCAACACCAATTTTGAGAATTTCGAGTCTTCTCATTTTGAACCGAAGGTGAAGTTGCGAGCGCAGACGTACGATCTCCAGGAGAGTAATGTTCGTCTGAAGCTCACTGTGGTTAATACCGTCGGCTTTGGCGATCAGATGAACAAGCAGGAGAGGTCAGTCCTGTTCAAGACAAGTCAGCTTAATTTCTATAATGCTTCACTTGTTTCATTACTGGATGAATCAGCGTTTTTGAACAAATCTCTTGAATGAATGATTCAATGACTCACTCAAATGCTTCACTTGTTTCATTACTGGATGAATCAGCGTTTTTGAACAAATCTCTTGAATGAATGATTCAATGACAAATACATGTTTTAACAGTCACTTGTCGCCACCTACTGGTGTAACAATGTAATTGATACAATATTTAATTGAAGCATCAAGTTACTTTCAGAAGATGATTTACTGTACTTTGATCATACTGTAGACATCAGTGTTTATATCGGAATAGTATTTAATAGTATATTTTGATTATAATTGCCCATGTAAATGAACTTACTGGCTTCCTGTTGACCATGACTAATGGCAGACAGGGAGAGTATTTTGAAATGTGCAGTTGTGTTTGGATGCACTTTTTTTTTATCGTTTATGTTCATTCAGTTTTATTGAAAAATCATATTTAAGAACAAAACAGACATTTTATTTTCTGAACATTTGTGCATATATTGAAGTTCTGTCTCTGTTCCAGTTACCAGCACATAGTGGATTACATTGACACGCAGTTTGAGTCGTACTTACAAGAGGAGCTGAAGATCAAGCGCTCTCTTCATAACTACCACGACTCCAGGATCCACGCCTGTCTGTATTTCATCGCTCCTTCTGGACACTCGCTCAAATCCTTAGATCTGGTCACTATGAAGAAGCTGGACAGTAAGGTTAGACCGTCATGTTTTCCACAAATGCACTTGTCAACATTCATAAGTAAAACGCAATCCTAACCAATATCCGTTCGCTTTCAGCATGATTCTTTAACCCTCCGGTTGTGTTCGGATCAGTTTGACCCACATTCAATATTCACACTGCTTGAAACACTGATTAAACTATTTATTTCTTCTTGAAATTTTGTGGATATTTCTCATTTAGGTTCATGAATGTGCATGCAAATTTTTGACAGTTTCATAATATAATAAATATAATATAATATGATTAAAACCTTTATTGTAGATTGTCAAACACCAAAATGTAAAATACATAAGAACTTATTAAATATAAGTTTACTTGAAATTGAATTCTCTGTTAAAGGATATTTTTGTTGCTATTTTTTTTACACAGAAAAGAAGTGTGAGAAACCCATTTTACCCTCACAAGGTTTTGAGAACCAGACAAAAAGGCAGTTAAATAGCAATAAACACTACTTACACTAAGTACAAATAATGTTAGATACTATTTATACTTGTAGTTATTTGCAGTGCACCTCGATGTGCAAATAGTCACTACAAGTGGTCATGTTTGTGCAGCTTATTTCGATCCTAAAAATATGTGGGTCAAATTGCCCCCTTACGCAACAGAAATAGATGTGGATTATTAAATGTGTTATAGTGTTTTTCATAGTGCTATTTTTTGGCAAATTGCATGGAAACCAATCTGGATCTATTTGACCCAGTTTTTTTTAACAGAAAAGGAGGGTTAAAGGATTAGTTCAGTTCAGAATTAAAATTTCCTGATAATTTACTCACCCCCATGTCAACCACGATGTTTATGTCTTTCTTTCTTCAGTCGAAAAGAAATGAAGGTTTTTGAGGAAAACATTCCAGGATTTTTCTCCATATAGTGGACTTCACTGGGGTTCAACGGGTTGAAGGTCCAAATAAGAGTCTTATCTAGAGAAACAATTGGCCATTTTCTAAAAAAAATTAAAATTATATACTTTTTAACCACAAATGCTCGTCTTGCACTGCTCTGCGATGCGCCACGCATTACGTAATCACGTTGGAAAGGTCACACGTGACGTAGGCGGAAGTACCGCGGTAGGGCGAAAAACTCCATCTCATTTTCTCCCCCAACTTCAAAATCGTCCAACGTCGTTGTTTTACCTTTTTTTGTAAAGGGCGTTTGACTTAGTCTTTGACATTCGTTTTGTAAACACTGGATCGTTACGTCCTCCTACGTCACGCGTGACCTTTCCAACATGATTACGTAATGCGTGACCAGTGCAAGACGAGCATTTGTGGTTAAAAAGTATATCATTTTAATTTTTTTTAGAAAATGGCCGATGGTTTCTCTAGATAAGACCCTTATTCCTTGTCTGGGATCGTGTAGAACTCTTTGAAGCTGCACTGAAACTGACATTTGGACCTTCAACCCGTTGAACCCTGAACATCCTGGAATGTTTTCCTCAAAAACCTTAATTTCTTTGCAACTGAAGAAAGAAAGACATAAACATGTTGTATGACATGGGGGTGAGTAAATTATCAGGAAATTTGATTTCTGAAGTGAACTAATCCTTTAACATGACATGTTGCATCTCGTTCTGGGTTGTTTTTTGTGTCGTTGTGAATGAATCTTGTAAATACCAGACTGTTCAGACATGACCTTAAGGCAACAGAAGATAAGATTATTCCTGCTCTGACCTTCTGTGGCTGAAGACAGCGGTCAGGATTGTTTTATCTGCTCAATGTCTGGACGAGATGTCTGAGACTGAGTAAACCTGCTGGAAAACATTTTTGTGTTCATCCTCTCTATTTTATTTTTAAACTCGTGTAGCTGAATGGATTCAGTCGTGCCTCTCATTCAGTGCACTGAATTTTATGTTTACAGATTCAGTCACTTCAATATAATAATAATAATAATAATAATAATAGTAAGTAAGGTTGAGCTTTTGTTTTAAATAGAGACTTGGCAGAACTGTCTTTGTTCTCTGTACAGCAGAAGGAATGTCTGAAATGTTTGTTCTAAAACTAAACCTGTGGTTTCTCTATATTCGTCTGTTCCTGTTTAGTTCAGTCTCTCGCTCTGCTTCTGCTCCTCAGGTCAACATCATTCCCGTCATCGCTAAAGCCGACACCATCTCCAAGAGCGAGTTACACAAATTCAAGATCAAGATCATGAGTGAGCTAGTCAGCAACGGCGTGCAGATCTACCAGTTCCCGATTGACGATGAAACGGTGGCGAAGATCAACACAGCAATGAATGTGAGTTCTGAGGATCACGCTGAAATAAAACAACAGGAAAAAGTTTACAACGCATTTCACTTGTAAAATGAATCATTTGTGCATTGAAAATATACATATATGAACACGCTGTTGCTTTGTTAATAACTTTTGAGACTGTTATTTTGCAGCATTTATTCAATCCGTTTGATCACTTATATTAAAGGGATCATGACATGGATTTTTTTTATTATGTAACAGCTGTTACGTGACTGAACGCCAGTGGGCGGAGCCTATGGTGTGATGATGACGTCGATGTCATATGCACATGCATATGACATCACAGATCCCGCAATATCAAAACCAGACGTTGTTTTGGACGTTGATTAAATAAATGCTTTGTTTAGAGGAGGACGTTTTAAGCTATGAAACTTGCAGGGTGTTTTAATGGTACAAAGACTTGTATGTCAAAAGATCAATGCAAATCTGATTTCTCATGTCATGGCCCCTTTAAGAAGCTCTAAGGACCGGTTACACTGAATCCCGTTTGTGTCGGAGACTCAGGGTCTATGGAAGAGAATTTATGCCACTTAAAAAGCAAAAACAAACAATCACTTGCGATCAATGAACACATCTCTCATTTACTGTACGTGATCTCACTGCATCTGTCATAGGAAAGCAACACCTGCTGTCATGAATAATTAAAGAGGACCTATTATGTCCCTTTTACAAGATGTAATATAAGTCTCTGGTGTCTCCAGAATGTGTCTGTGAAGTTTCAGCTCAAAATACCCCACAGATCATTTATTATAGCTTGACAAATTTGCCCTTATTTGGGTGTGAGCAAAAACACGCCGCTTTTGTGTGTGTCCCTTTAAATGCAAATGAGCTGCTGCTCCCGGCCCCCTTTCCAGAAGAGGGCGGAGCTTTAACAGCTCGCGCTTTGGTTGCTCAACAACAACAAAGCTGGAGAATCTCACGCAGCCAAAATGAGGATTGTCAGTAACGGTGTTCAGCCTTACATTGTTCAAACTAGCGTTGAATTGACCCTCGTTTGTGAAGCAGTCCGGCGTAAAATGACGGCATGACAACAACACTCTACTACAACAACTCTTCCTCTTCTCTAAAGCAGCCCAACATGGCCACACCCCCTTTGTTGCGTGTTCTCGGGGGCGGGGTTTATGTAAATTTTAGGGTTAGTGATGTCACCAACCTAGGAAGAAGCTAAAAAAGCGATTTCTGTAAAAGAAAATATCTCCCTTTGCATTGATCTTTGAGCGTCGTAACTTTGCAGATGTTGTTTATGCTCAAACAGCAACATTACACACTAACTAAAGTTAAAAAAGTGAAATCATAATCAAGAACCCCTTTAAGAGAAGTGTCTTCTCATAGGATAAGGACATGCAGTCTCATGAATTATGAGGTTGAAGATTTTAAACTCGGAAGACGATTTTCTCCTACATTTAAAATGAACAGATGCTAACATTGTCTTCTCTGATGTTCAGAGAATGACAGAAATGTAGTGTAGTGTTTCATGACCCTTTAAAACTGAAGGATAGTGTATTTTGAGTTTGTAAACGTTTTGTTTGCTCTTGCAGGGTCATCTTCCGTTTGCTGTTGTTGGCAGTACGGAGGAGGTGAACATCGGAAACAAAATGGTCAAGGCAAGGCAGTATCCCTGGGGAGTCGTGCAGGGTGAGGCTTTGATTACAAAATGTCAAAAACTTGACAAATAAGTCAGACAACGCGTGTGGAACATGTAAACGTGTTTCCTTTATCGGTATAAGGTCAACAATAGTCGACTAGTAGATGCTTAGTCGAACAAAGTTTTATTAGTCAGTTAGTCGCAGAAAAAAAAACTCCACGGTAAATTAACCTCAAATATTGTTTATCATTTGAAACATGTAAGTAGTAGCAACTTTATATGGCCGCTCGCGCTAACGTTTAGGCCTGTCACTACATTTTGTTGTGCGATATATTGCCCCAGAAATAATTGCGATATGCAATATTATTGTCATTTTAAGACCATTTTATGCCACTGAATATATAATCATAATACACACTTTCAAATGACAATTAACTTAACTCTTTAAGAATATTTAGATACTGGAATTGAAGCGTCAAAAAATAATAATGTTGAATAAACAATAAATAAACCTTTGCTAACAAAAACTGCAAAATAACAAGTAGAAAAAAACACTTGCAAATGCACAAAAGGCACTTATATGTAGATTTTCCATCTACAGGCTTTTCCCTGACCTTATTTTCTCAGTAAAGTAAGGGTGCACGCTACTGTCAGATGTGCATATGAACAAAGAAAGACACAGATTTAGCAGTCAGATATGACCTGTTGTGGTATCTGTTTTTCTAGAGGCATGTTAGAAAAACTTCTTTTAACTTGAGCGCTTCGTTTTAGCACCGCGTCATGCACAAGATGCAGCGAAAGACGCGAGCGCAACAGTCAAACAAACACGTTTCCATGGAAGAACAGCGCAGTGGAATGCAAAAACTAGTTTTCTATGAAAACAAACTAGACACTCGTGACTGCCATGTCCTGTGTGAAACTAGCTGTAAGCGTGCACCGTTTCGCGCTGTCATGTTTATATTTGCACCAGTGGATTGTGGAAACTGAGTGCATTTGCACTTATTCTTCCAAACTGTCTGTAGTTGTCAAGAAAACAGTATAACGACTCGAATGGCGCATTTTTCCACCTGTCGATGTCAGCTCTGTGTATGAAGGAGCTGAGCCCCGCTTTCGCCTCGGAAAGCAGACGAGATGACAGAGGCAGCATGATCGGCAAAATGTCGGTGACATTTATTTTTGTGTAAACATAATGGACAATATATCGCGTCGCCAAAAATTATCGAGGTCACGTCCATATATCGTACGATAAGTCGATATATATCGACTATCGCGACAGGTAACGTTAACCTAGATAAATGTGCTCTATTATTAGCGGCATATCTAAGTGTTTGCGCAAAGTGTGGAAGCTGAAGTATCAGCGTGCTTACTGCATGACATGGAGGCGCCGGCGCGATCACTTGCATTTTTTTCTGATAACAGCGAAAACAACTTAAAATACTCCATCGTTTTTGTTCATACAGATAAGAGTAATGCATCATTCAAAACTGTAACTACTTTTACTAGTGTGAACTGGAGCCGATGACCCGAAACTCAGCATATACTTGCCTCACAGTCATGAGAAATATATCTATAGGAAGCTTGAAATGTTTACTTTTAAAAGAACCAATTCAAATCGAAAACAAATACTCTCTGCTTATGTAATCCGTATAAAAGGTGCATTTCTCTCTAAAAGCAAGTCCACTGCGGAGATGGCGAGTCAGTATCATCAACTTCATCTTTGAAGCCGACACTGACTCAGAAAACACAATTTTTTTAATAAATAATAAAATGTCTCCTTGGTATTTTTCCCGACACATTCATAAATAATCATTACTTTTGCTGGTGCTTTGTGGTAAGCTTTATGTGTACGCTTGAGTGCGGATGTATTCCGCCCCCCAGTCCCCAGTATGTATTTAAGTAATTAAATTAATATAAACGTGCAGTTAGTTGAAGAATGGCTTAAATGAACGACTAGAAAAAGTCGACTTGAAAAATCTTTGTGACATAAAGTGAGTCGATATTGATAATAAACCCTTGTGAATCTCAGTATCCTCAGGACGGGCTGGAATTAAAAGTCCCCTGATCATGATGTGTGATGTTATTTAAAAACGGTGTTTTGGTTCTTATTTTGAGATGCTGCAAGATGAAATGACTTCATGTGAGTGATGCTCTTCTGTTTTTCAGTGGAGAACGAGAACCACTGTGACTTCGTGAAGCTGCGCGAGATGTTGATCTGCGTGAACATGGAGGATCTGCGGGAACAGACGCACACGCGCCACTACGAGCTCTACAGGCGCTGCAAGCTGGAGGAGATGGGCTTCAAAGACACCGACCCAGAATGCAAACCTGTCAGGTGAGCCATTCGTTATCCAGCGTATTACAACAATTGTCTCATTGTAGGTGTCGACACTGTTTTCAACTAAAAACTTTTTATACGTTTTGGCTGTTTATTTGCACAACAACAGCGTTTTGGGAGCCTGAAAATGCTAACTTTTGAAAACGGGTTTCGTGTTCAGTCTATAATGTTTCTTTACAAAGTGACATCGCCATCTACTGGCCTGACAGCAGAATACAGTGTTTTTAGTCGTCTTCGTGGATCTGTGTGATTGTTTTGACATGTTGTCATCTGTACGCAAAAAGTGCAAAGGAAAAACTTTTCCATTTTTAGTACATCGTTGTCGTGTAAACGTACCCTGAGTCCTGCAAAAAAAGGTTGTTAAACATTTTTTGTCATACTTTTCGTTAACGAAATAACACTACTACTTCCTCGAGTACTTCAACAGACAGAGAAACTAAGATGCCACTGTTGTGTAACCACTAATAAGGCGGTTTTGGAGAAGGGAGCATGGGAACTGTTTGTTTAACCTCATTCACAAGGACATTCCACACATTTCTTCTCGGCTTTTCAAAACAGAAGCCAGAAAATCACCCTGAACTCTCAAACACTCGGACCAGATTCCCAGCTAATGGCCCTGTCGAGACCCTCACTGATTTGAAGGCCACAAAGACAGTGTTTTTGAAGTTTGAGAAAACAACAGGGTCCTTTAAAGTCTTAAATTCAGTTTGATCAAATTTACAGCCATAACATTTCTGAAATGGCATAATAAAGGTCTTAATCATCATTTTTAAGAGGTTTTAAATTTGGGGGCTGAAAAACAGGATTTTTATTGGTATTTTTGGTTGCACAAAGTGTATCCAACTCTTAAATTCAGTTTTATCAGATTTAAGGCCATTAAATGTCTTAAATGGCATAATAAAAGTCTTAATCATCATTTTAAGAGGTTTTAAATTTGGGGACTGAAAAACAGGATTTTTATCGTAATTTTGGTTGCACAAAGTGTATCAAACTCTCAAATTCATTTTTATCAGATTTAAGGCCATTAAAATCTTTAATGTCTTAAAAGGCATAATAAAAGTCTTAATTATCATTTTAAAAGGTCTTAAATTTGGGGACAGAAAAACTGGAATTTTATTGGTATTTTGGTTGAACAAAGTGTATCCAACTCTTAAATTCTGTTTTATCATATTTAAGGCCATTAAATGTCTTAAATGTCATAATAAAAGTCTTAATTATCATTTAAAGAGGTCTTAAATTTGGGGGCTGAAAAACAGGATTTTTATTGGTATTTTGGTTGCACAGAGTGTATCAAAGTCTTAAATTCAGTTTGATGAGATTTAAAGCCATTAAAAGTCTTAAATATCCTAAATGGCATAATAAAAGTCCTAACTGGCATTTTTAGAGGTCTTAAATTGGGGGACGGAAAAAAATGGAATTTGTAAGATTGCTTATATTCCAAATTTAAGTTTCTGTATAAAAGCTTCTGTTAAAATGAATAAATATAAATGCAAAAGGTGGTGATTTATCTAAATAAATGTGAGCGCTGAATGTGCAAAGTCAAAACGTGGTGTTGCTTTACTTTATTGTACATTGCTATTATATTATTGTACATTGCTACTATATATTACTATATTACTACATTGTAATATGTGTAGATGGTTGTAAGATGCGTATTTTATCTCCCTCAATTTTTTTAAATGAGCAGCTAGAAGTAGTAAGCATATACATTTCAAAATCAGAGTCCTGGTGTATTTCAAGCTTGTTTATAATTGAAAATATCGGCACAATATTCTTATGTGTTTGATTTGCCTTTCATTAAACTGAACTGAATTGAGCTGAACTTGACTAAATAAATCACCCTGCTGATTTTGTTTCTAATTTGTTTCTTTTATTATAAGTATTGTGAATAAAGCACTTTGTATTAAAGTTGTCTTTCCACATCAGTCTTCAGCAGACGTACGAGGCGAAGCGGCAGGAGTTTCTGGGCGAGCTGCAGAGACGAGAGGAGGAAATGCGACAGACGTTCGTCCAGAGAGTCAAAGAGAAAGAGGCCGAGCTGAAAGACGCCGAGAGAGAAGTACGACATTCATGATTGATGATTGTTGCCACTAGAGCTGCCCCCTAATAGTGGGGCAGCTAGTTCATATAACTAGTTCATCAGTGGTTCAGTCACTAACGCTGTGGCCGTTTAGTTGCAGGGGAAGTTCGAGCAGCTGAAGCGACTGCATGCGGATGAGAAGAGCAAGCTGGAGGAGAAGCGCAGGAGTCTGGAGGAGGAGATGAGCGCCTTCAACAAACGCAAAGCCGCCACAGAGCTCCTGCAGGCGCAGTCCTTCAACGCCAGCACCAACAACAAGAAGGACAAAGATCGCAAGAAGTGAGTATGAACGAGAGCGCAGTTAGAGTTCGGGTTTGATGCACGATGTTCTGTGACCAATCAGCTGTGAGCTTGATTATAAAGCAGTGGTGGCGTTTTGACGTGTTGAATCTGCTGTAACATAGTGAAAGTATTTTTGGAATGTTCTTGCTTTAAATCATCTGCGTTTCTGATGTCGTCGTGTTTGTGGAATCTCTGGATTGCGCAGCTACATTCTCAAACCTCATGTTCTTCCTTCTTCAGCTCTGGATTCATGTGAAGATGCAGACGTGACCAGACACGGACTGTTACCATCCTAAACGGCATGTTTACGCACATCAGTGTTTTACAATGTTAGAAATGTACAGTTAGTGATGTAGCAGATGGAAATACTGACACTCACCAGCATATCGGTACTGTATCACAGATATTCTCACAGCACACGTCTGTCTTCACAACCTCACTTCGGTGCCTACAAAAAAAGGAAATAATTTCTTATGAGCACAATGCAGATGGTTTATCACAGAATATGCTCTTTTGAGAAAATGTTAATCGACTATTTTTACTGGTAAGCGTTTACTGGACTTGTGTTTTTATGATTGGGGAGGGCTAAAAACATTAATCAGAAATACTATAGTAAATTTACCATAAATGTTTACCTTATTGCATTTATTTTCCACATTTTATACTCGTATGTTACATGTATTTAAACAGTGTTATTTTTGGGTGATGTTTTAACCAAATAAACTTGTATTTTTCAGCAAATTGGATTTCTCGTGTTTATCATCATTTTTTGACTAATGCCTGCTTATTTAACCATCTGGTGCTCTTTGGTTATTTTTGACAAAGATTTTATGCTTTGTTTTTTCTAGAATTGTTTACTTCATTGGAATAGTACGAAACTTGGTAAAGATTTTGGCACTTGCTACACTATATTGCCAAAAGTATTGGGACACCCCTCCAAATCACTGAATTCAGGTGTTCCAATCACTTCCATGGCCACAGGTGTATAAAATCAAGCACCTAGGCATGCAGACTGCTCCTACAAACATTTGTGAAAGAATGGGGCGCTCTCAGGAGCTCAGTGAATTCAAGCGTGGTACCGTGATAGGTTGCCACCTGTGCAACAAGTCCATTTGTGAAATTTCCTCATGACTAAATATTCCACGATCAACTGTTAGTGGTATCATAACAAAGTGGAAGCAATTGGGAACAACAGCAACTCAGCCACGAAGTGATAGGCCACATAAAATCACAGAGCGGGGTCAGCGAAGTGTGCAGAAGTCACCAACTTTCTGCAGAGTCAATAGCTACAGACCTCCAAACTTAATACGGAACCTAATAACCCTACGGATTAAGAATGGGATGTCATTAAAGTTCATGTGCATGTAAAGGCAGGCGTCCCAAAACGTTTGGCAATATAGTGTATGTGAACACAAAAATAAAATCATGGACATCATTCGAAAAGGTTAAATGGTCCTGAATAAAATAGTCACACTTGTATTGTTCAGGGTCAAAAATGAGGCAATGGAAATTAATGGGAAGCGAATTTCATCTAGTGGAAGCGTTTGGTACTGCACCCAAACAAAATCTGACTGAAAGCTCATTTTTTGAGATTTCAACCTCAAATTTGGAACACAACTTGTTTTGATTTATGGCTTTGATTTTCTTGCAGTTTCAGAGTAAAAAGTGTTTTGGAAAATATATTTTTCATTAAAAATATATATTTGTGTGCATTTTCCATAACAATAATGTAAAATTCTATAACTTTTTTTTTTTTTTTTTTTTTAACTTTTTTCACTTCAGTAATAATCTGCCAAGTGTCATCTTTAAAAAGAGACCAAACTTCAGTCTGTGATCCAAAGCATTTAAGAATTATGAGAGTTGGAAATGTAATTTTCAGGTCTATGCTGAAAAAGTGAATAAATGGATTATAATTACTGTATAAATATAATTTAGTACCATAAAGTCCCCTAAAAATACAAAATATTAAATAAAAAAATATGATTGAACTAAAATATACTACATTAATTTAATTGAATTAAATAAAAAATTAAAAAATCTGTCATTTTTCTTTTTACTGTGACACGAAGGCTAAATTAACATGTAAACTGAAATTATTAAATATTTGCTTTATAACTGACACCTCCAAAAAGTCTAAGGAATATATCCTCAATTTTTATTTATTTATTTAACTTTTCCATAAAAAAGTTTTCAGGCTCAGTTACTACTACTAAAATGTAAAATATATAATTAAAATAATTTAAAATAAAATATAAATGTAATTATTTTAATTAAATTATATATTATTAAATTGATTAAATTCAAAATAAAACAAGAAAAAAAACATGCTTAAAAGATGAATATTGATTATTATTATTGAATACTGATGATTATTGAATAATATATATTTTATATTAAATATTTGATAAATATTTTATTTGTTTACCTGCATGTCATGTGACCATTAACCAACATCAGAACCATGAACATGCAAATGTTTTGTTAAATTATTGAAATATCAACTTAAAATCTCAGAGGGTAGGCCAACTTTTTATGTATTGTATATTGAGAATAACAAAAAGTTTTTCCTAATAACACTATGAATTGCCTGTTCTTCTGTCAAAAACTATTGTGCTTTCATTCCATGAAATGCTTAATAGCACATCAAAACATAAAAGGCTCATCCTTTGACCTCTTACAATATTTTATTGGCAATTGATTTTAATGTACTGTAATGTTAAAATACAGTGTTCATTGGTTCAATGTTAGAAGGCTGTGAGGATTTGAACCAGATGGAATGTTGAACTGCAACTATGACGATGTCACAAAGATTCTAGAATTCTCTTGAACGTTTGGAGATTTTATTCACATCAGATTATTTTAGTCAGCATTTTATGTTGAAACTGAATTCCTGTGATCTTGAGCTAAACGACATGGAGCACAAGTTCATTGCCACAGCTTTTAATGAGTTTCATGAAGTTCGTTTACAGGGCGAACTCACGGACGTCGTCATCAAAGTCAATGGCAAAGAGTTCAAAGCTCACAAGATCATTCTTTGCGCCTGCAGCCCTTATTTTAGGTAAGGCACATGCTTTGCAATTGTACAACGTCTAATTTAGTAGTGACATCTTTAGAAATTAATGCCATTTGCTCCACAGGATGCTCTTCTCCACCTCATCCACCAACGCGGAGGAAAATTCCTACGATATTCTAGGAATCTCCTCGGACACCATGTCTCTGATTATTCAGCATGCGTATGCCAGACCTGTTCTCATCACTACAGAGAACGTGTCGGAGCTCTTGCTGGCGGCAGATCAGTTTTTAATCTCAGGACTCATAGATTCTTGCTGCAAGTTCCTGGAGACAAACTTAAGCCTGAAGAACTGCATCGGTATCTGCATACTTACAGAGCGTTTCCACTCCTGCTCAAATCTCCACCATAAAGCAAAGCTCTTCACCCTGCAGCACTTTGAGGAGGTGCAGCAAGTGTCCGAGGAGTTCCTGGAGCTCTCGCTGGAACATCTGGATGAGATGATCACTTGGGATGAGCTGAATGTCAGGAAGGAGGAGGTGGTTTTTGAGGCCATCCTCCGCTGGATTGATCACGCTCCTGAAAACAGGAGAGAACACATCGCTGTGCTTCTGCCAAAGGTTAGAGACTTCATCATGTTATTTCTCTGTATGAACTCTTACCTCTGTTTTATATATTGCCAATCACATTATAAATGATAAACATGACAATAATCTGTTCATTCTACAGAATTGGTTCAAAGTCAAAGTTGAAAACATCTTGAAAAAAAATGTCTTTTTCCACAAATTTTGTATGTATGCAAATTGTATAATTGTATAATACACATTTCTAGTAACTGCAGTTAATTCTCATATTGTATTTTCAGAAAGTTTTGGAATATTTTTCCTCTCCCCAAATTTGTCACCACCGAAACACAATAAAAAATAATTTAATAAGAAGGCTTATATTGACCTATTAAGATTTTGTTTACATCTACTTTGTAAATATATTTTTTGCTATTTTATTAAACAGTTTTCACAGGTAAATCAATAACAATTACAATTTTAACAATATTTCAAGTGTAATTTATGAGATTTGTTGAATTTTGAATCAAATTTTTCTTTGTAAAAGTCATAAAGTTTAAAAGTGAAGGATTCATTAGTTTGAATATACATTGAACCAAACACTATAATAACATCTTAGTTGATTATTCAATATACTTTATTTTTGACAAAACATCCAATGTTTCAGTCGTGACTGCACATTTTCGGTAGTGACAGTAATGTGTTGGTAGTGACCACATCACATTACAGAATTTAAACTCACATACTAAAACACTAATGATTTGCATAATAAAACATACTAAAATCTAATGATTTGCATAACTTTACTAAAATTTTGTTTATTTTCCCCAAATAAATGATTATGTTCCCTTTTGTCACTACCAAAACAATGATGTCACGACAGAAACATGGTGAAGTTTCGGTAGTGACAATTTTAGACACTTTTGAGCATAACTCAAAGATGCTAATCAGCACATGGTTAGCTAGCACAGTTCTGATCAGTTGTACACACATAAAAACTACATTTTATCAAATAACACTCAAAAAACGATGTCACAACTGAAACTAAACCACACGTTTTGGTCGTGACTGTTTCGGTAGTGACAATTTTAGACACTTTTGAGCCTAGCTCAGAGATGCTAATCAGCACATGGTTAGCTAGCACAGTTCTGAACAGTTATACACACATAAAAACTAAATTTTATGTAATAACACCGAAAGAAGTTTGTTTAATTGCAGAAAAAAGGTGTTTGGTAGTGACATTCCTTAAAGTTACACACAGATTTTCAGACTTTTGAACACATTTAACTCAAATAATGGACCTATCTACTATGAAAGAGAGTCTATGAGAGGGAGGGACACAGGAATATTTCCTGATCAAAAATGTAGAAGTGTGGTTAAAATCAGTCTCAGCCAATGGACTCAAACACACACTGTTTCGGTAGTGACATGAAAATGCGGGACACATTTTTTTTTACATAAAGTTTCATGATGTACAAAGAAAATATAAAATAATTTTTTTTTTTTGAACTTCACTTTTTAAAAAAAAAAAAATGTAGGGGTTTGGGTTCGGGTCAGCCACCTCCCAATTAAAAGTAACCAATAAATTATGATTTTATATATATTAAGCTTTTAAATATTATAGTGGGATTCAATAGATAATAGAAGGATCTTAGTAAACATCTAAGATTTGAATACTTAAATGCTTTTTAAGCAGTTTTCACCAATTCTGTAGAATGGCCCATAACAAAGGCCACGTTTGGTTGTAATTCTTCCCTCATTGCGCTTTAGGTTCGGATGGGGTTAATGTCTCCAGACTTCTTCATGAATAATGTAAGGAACAACACACTGGTGTCTGAGAATGAGACATGTTCGGCCCTTCTCGTCAGTGCAATGAAGGCCATTTTTAACCTGCACATTGAGGAACCCACCAGCTCAGACCTCATAAACCAACTAACACGCCCACGTCTGCCCTCTGACATCCTATTGGCCATCGGAGGGTGGAGCATAGGCAGTCCCACCAATGGTATTGAGGCGTATGATGTGAAGGCAGACTGTTGGGTCAATGTCACTCAAGAGGAAGAGCGTCCCAGAGCCTATCATGGGTTAGCGTTCCTCCATGGGTTCGTGTACTCCATTGGTGGCTTTGATGGCGAAAATTATTTCAGTAGTGTGAGGAAATTGAATCCTATCACTCACACTTGGCAAGAGGTGAGCATTGTTACGCATCCGAGTATCAACTAGTTTAATTTTACTACTAACAAATATTGTGGACGGTGTATGAATTTTGGACTGATATGAAACTTGGGTGGTGTTTCAAAACCAAGTAAGTCATCTACCCAAAGTCCCTTTAAGACTCGGCGGCCATCTTAAGAAACGCCTCTCAGGCATGCACGTGCAGCTCCTATCTCTGAATGGGGGAACAGAAAATTCTCCAAACTCACTAAGCTTTCGATTAAATTTCATATTTGAAATCACCAATGAAATCTAACAACAACTGTCTCACACATTTTGTTTCTAAACGCTCGAATCGTGACAAAAACGGCATTTTTCAGGCTGAATGAAGCTAATGCGCTTCTGCAGTCCTAACTGCGCGTCTTTATCGGAAGCGCGCGTCTGACTGTTTCTATAGGAACCGGAGCTTCTAACGGCCGCTGCAGTGACTCGATGACTTTATTAATTGGCGATTGGCTCTTATTTAGAAGGCGGGACTTATTCCGCCATTTTGCGCGTTGCACTTTCTCCCATTCATAACAATACGAGTGCATCATCTTTCTATATATATATATAAAGTCTTTGATCTATAAACAGTGGTAGCTCAGAAATGACTTGCCTAGTAAATCAGCATTTCGGAGCATCATGGGCTCATTTGAGCACCAAAAATGTTTGAGTAGGCAGCTTTCTGGTGTTTGAAACACAGCCATGGTATTGTCCTTACAAAACAAAAATTCTGTCATGGTATCAGATGGTAATACTATAGTACTATATAATGATACCACTTGGTTATAATATTTATATGATAATTAAGACATTGTAAGGTACTTCAAGAAATACTGTAGTATAATATCCAACCAAGTATGGTAATATGGTACATGTCCAAAAAAAAAAAAAAACCCACAGTATTACAATAATGCTGTTCATATAGGCAGCTTTCTTTGTTTTGTGTTGTTTGTGTGTTATACATTAGGTGGCCCCCATGTATGAACAACGATGTTATGTCAGTGTTGCTGTTCTGGACGGACTCATTTATGCCATTGGAGGTTTTAATGGACATGAACGGCTAAAAACAGCAGAACGCTATGACCCAAACACCAACCAATGGACAATGTTGGCGGCCATGAGTGTACGGAGGAGTGACGCCAGCGCCACCTCACTGCAGGGCAGGGTAAGAACATTCACCGAAGTCTAAAACACTTGTCAAAGAGCATGTCGGACACGATCAGTGTGTTAATTCTACTGTATTTGTGTGCGTTTGGCAGGTTTATATCTGTGGTGGTTTTACTGGGGTCGAGTGTCTCTTCACAGCTGAGTGCTTTAACCCCGAAACAAACCAGTGGACTCTCATCGCTCCCATGAGCAGTCGTCGCAGCGGTGTTGGTGTTATCGCGTATGGGAATCTAGTGTATGCTGTGAGTATATGAAAATAAAAAATAATGTGTTTAAATGTGACACCTATTATCAACTGTACAAAAATAGATACTCAAAAATGCCAAACCTTTTGGTCTGCTGAGTCATATATTAACAGATAAATGCACATTTATGTTTCAAGGTTGGTGGTTTTGATGGTGCCAGTCGTTTGCAAAGTGCCGAGGCCTACGACCCTCTCACTGACCGCTGGCATAGTATTGAATCTATGGTCAACCCACGCAGCAACTTCGGCATTGAGGTGAGATACGGATATTTAATGAGGATTCTGTTTTTAATGATTCTCAATTGTCGCATACTGAACATGTTTCATATAAGTAACAGTTATTGATTCTGATACTCCAGGTGTTGGACGACCAGCTGTTTGTTGTCGGGGGGTTTAATGGAATCCGAACCTGCTCTAATGTGGAGTATTATGACCAGAGGACGAATGAATGGTAACGTTCACATCACTGGTCATTTCACACTGCATGACAAAAAGAAAAAATAGTAATGCTTTACAATGAAGTCCCATTAGTTAATGCACTAAACATGATCAATACATTTGAGTATTTGTTCAAGTTTGTTGGACTAATTGGATTGTGAAAAGAGTCTTTATGTGACTTTCTCTATATCTTTTTCTTCACAGGGATGAGTCATGTGACATGAGTATTTCCCGCAGTGCTGTGAGCTGCTGTATATTATCGGGGTTACCTGATGTCACACCGTATGTGGCCGATCGAGACTCTCTCCAGACATCAGAAGACGAGTCTGACAGTGATTGATCGACCTCCCCTTCCCTTCCAGAAGAAACATCATGACACGCCACATGATGTGATTAAATGCAGTAAAATAAAACATTGGTGTTGGATTGTGCACTTTAAAGTCGGCATGAGATGGAAGTTGCACTAGTCTTTTCTTCCTTTTGTGCCGTATATCCGAGTAAAACGGCTTCTTGAACAAGAACAAATGTAGGGCAGGGCATGATTTGCTATTGGCCGATCTCATGTGAGTGACAGGTTGCCTCGCCCTCCCACCAGTAAACACATCATCAAAGAAATGATTTCACTGCTACAGAGGGAGGGGAAGTTATTTTGGTTAAAGATTATGAAAACGCAATGGTGCCCCCCGGTGGTTGATTTCTTTTGAATTTCCCACAGGCCTTTAGGGCCGTGAGTCAAACAGGCCCAGCAAGTTTCCTTCCGGTCAGACTCCATTAACCTTGTCTGATATCTGCTCAAACTTCAGTGTCTGATGGCGGACATGTTTTTTGAGATACGTCAACGTCTTCATAGACAATCATTGCACCTCGGACGAAGACACTGCATGCAAATTTTCAAGTCGATCGGCCTAACGGTGAAGTAGTTATAGCCATTTTCATGGTTTTTTTTCCTGTTATAGCACCACCAAGTGGCCAGTTGCTGCGTCCTTTTTCACGTGACCACAGAATGAGCTCTTACATAGGTGTACCAAGTTTGGTGAAAATATCTCATTCCATTCACAAGTTATAGCCATTTTAGTAAAAGAACGTCATTTTAGTAAAAGTGGCTCTACCCACTTTGAACGTTTTGGCGGCCCTTAGAGACCATGAATCGAAATTTCAACTTTTTTTGATAATTATTGACAATCAGACTCCAGAGAATCTCGCTGCACTGGTTTGGTTCCAATCGGGTCAAAAACCTAAGACTAGTTTCGCAAAAGTAGGTTTTTAAAAAAATCCAAAATACCCAAATTTTTCACCGAGCGAGTGATTCCGAGGCAAACATTTCCAACGATATAAGACACTTGAGCCTACACCTAACGGCTCAGGAGTCATGAGCCATTTCATACTTTTCACTGCTGTAGCGCCCCCGTCAGGCTGATCGGGGCGAACCTTGGTGACGTTGTAGACAGTGTGAGTACTACCAGCCCTCAAAGTTTCAAGTTTCTACAACTTACGGTTTGGTCTGCCTGATCACTTTTGGGGGAGAATGCTGATCCTTGGAAAATTTAATAGACAAAAAACACAAAATATAATTCACACTCATTGCTTGTCGCAGTTAGTAAGGACATAACTCAGACAGACGTGAAAGAGATTGTTTTCATCACTGCTGGACTGTCACAGAATTATTTTCCGGTATTGTGGTCACTTCCGTGTCCTGGAGGGAATTTCAAACAAGCCAATTTCAGTGTGACGTGGCCTGTAGTGAACGGAATAACCTCGTTCAGCGTCGGGGCTCTCGGAATAATCATCTACATTTGCATTTAGATAGTCAGTCTTTTGACGGCTGTCTTGAGCGACTCTTCTCAGCGTTCAGCAGGGAAATTGGTTTGTTACTTCAGCCTGCTGAGGAAGATTTGAAATTTCCAATTACAAGACTCGGACAAGAGATGTGACACTTCCAGGAGTGTGCATGCGGAAAACATGGAGAGCAGGAAGAAACAGACAGGTCATGATTTGATTAGAGCGAAAGTCTTGCGGTGGATGCTCATCTGTACATTCGGTACTAGATGAAAGAACAGCGCAGAACCAGTCTGACTTATTCACATTCGCTCTATTGATTTTAAGGGGAAAAGCCTGCAGAATCAATCTAAACATTGTGATTGTGGTAAAAATGGAGCTCTTAGCATCATAAAATCAGCTACAATATTTAATGATGTGCAGAGATCTTTCTGTGAGAGTTGATCACGTCAAACACACACAGTGTTCGGTTCTAAGACTAGAGTCCGAACTATTCTGGTTTTTAATCCCAATCCATTTAAAGGTGCAGTAAGCAAACGCTGTTGAAAGTGGATCCGGCCAAGCACCAAAACACACTTTTACATCACCACGTTGCACAAACCATAAGGCGAAACCTAGCATGTTTGGTATTGCTGGACTCAAGGGTTCAGGAGTCTAAGGAGATGTTATAAGCATTTGATCATTTTACCACTAGGTGGTGCTGGTCCAAAACTTCTCAGGCTCATTCAGGACATCGTGCTGATGACCCATACCGAGCTTCATAACATTACGCTAATGCGTTCATAAAATACAGCATTTTAGCACAAAATTCAAAACGGCTGATGGCTAAAATGGCCTGATATGGAAAAATTGGATATCAAGGCCTTTTCAAAATGAACGCGAAATTTTCGCCGCGATGACGTTCTTGTATCGAAACGATAGATCTCTATGGAGCCTTTCACACTGGGCACGAACATTCGCAGCGCGAAAAAGCGAAGATTTTTTTTCGACCTGTGTGTTGATTTTTTCCCATCCGCCACTCCGCAATGAAACAACGCAACGGCCTAGGAGGAGTTAGAAAAAGTAGGTTTTTCAGAAAATTCAAAATGGTGGGAAAATTTTCATGACGGAAAATAAAGTCATAGGGTGCAATCGAATTGATTTGAAACTTTAGACAGGTGGTGGCGCTGGAGGGATTGAGTTAGAGACTCCAAATTTGTCCTCTATCTGTGCGCCAACATCTTTTTAACATACGGTTCTATGGGCTGCCATAGACTTCCAGAGCGGAAACGAAAGAATAATAATAAAAACGCCAGCGATTACAACAGGTGCCTACGTACCTTCGGTGCTTGGCCCCTAAAAATAAGTAGCTATGTAAACATTTGAATGACTGTTTTCTCAATTGGATTCAAAAATACCTTGCGCACATATTTACCAGAGCCCTTTTTTTTAATAAGATCTCTCTTCACGTTTGATCGGATCGACAACATTGAGTGCATGCAAACAAACCTAATGAAATGCAACTGTTTTTCTGCATGGACCTCTGTGTATGCACTAATCAAACAGTAATTAATCCAATTAGTGGTTACAGTGATGAGGGGAATCGATTCTTTTTTACGCTGTGACTGGATAATTGTTCTGTGGGATTCATTTAACGTGCAAATGACGCACAATACTCATCAAATCCATTATAGCAGTGATAATGTGATGTTTTACTGTACATCTATATGAATAACTCCACGAATCTTGCTTTAAAATCAAAGGCATTTATTGCTAAAATGTACTTGACAAACAAACAAAAACAAACAAACCACATTATCATCATAATCAGTATAAGACAATGTGAAAATGAAAACAATGTTAAATACCAGAGAACAAGTTCTTGAGGAAATATTCCCCAACATCTCCACTCTAGCACCAGTAGCATATAAATATGTCATCATATAGAGCTTCTTCGTTCATGTTAGAGTTCATGCTGAAACGATCTAAAGGAAATATTCTCATGAATCATTCTGGCATTATTTGTGACTCAAAACTCCTGTAAAAATCACATTGCACGGGTAAATAAAGACAGAATGATCATCTGAAGGTGAATTATTCCTCCTTTCAGTGGTCAGAACAGAAGCAGGAACCATCATCTCATCTCCAACATGGAGACCAACGTGTGCTTGTCTTTTGGCGAGCAAAAATGGCACTTGTGCCGAAACTCCAAATGTGAAAAACACGGCACCATGATCAAATCCGCAATGACCTGATAAAAAGAGCACGACATACAGAGCATGAGAATAAAAACACTGTAGGAATCCGTCCAAAGAAATAGAAACCAAGTCACTCGTGGGAACGTGTGGATGAATCATCTTGTGCTTATGAAGAACGAGCGTCGACTTCAACATGTTGAATCTGCTGGAAAAGAAGGAATCCATGTGCTCACGACTCTTTAATATTGATGCTTTTCACCTCTATATTCACAAATGTTCTTATTAACCATCAGCAGCAGCTTTAGATGCTTTGTTTGTGCTTTTGTACTGTATAATACAAACCACAGCTGCGGCGTAACGGGCGTTTACACAGGACGCGTTCGTGTGTTGATGACGAACTATTGTTTAAGGGCAAAATGCAACGCAATGGTGTCAATCTAGTGCATGTGGACACAGACTAACAACTAAAGTCAGCATGAAACCAAAGTTGTGCTAGTCTTTTCTTTCCTATTGTGACGTATATCCGAATGAAAGGCTTCGCAAACAAGAACAAATGTAGGGTGGATGGTCGGATTGGATGGTTGTGGTTTGGATCTCATGTGAGTGACAGGTTGCCCCGCCCTCATCATCAAAGAAGAGAAGAGATGCTGCAAGAGAAATTATGAGAAAATGATGTGCACGGATAAATCTTTTATAATAAACACTGCAATATTCCATAAAAAACAAGAATTGTAAATTCTGATTTCATGGTGACTTTAAAAATCAGTGCAGATATGAACATAAGAACACGTCACTGTGTGAGCGGCCGTAACCTGGACGTCTCTGGACTGATTTAATATGTAAAACACACACTAGTGGACCTCAGTCAGGGTGGATGCATATTTAATTTAACATAACTGAGCATTTTGGCACTATCAATGGCGAGGTAATGGGTTCGATTCCCAAGGAATTTGTTTTTATTTTTATATTTTCTGTTTTCATTTTAATTTTAGCTAAAGTTTTAGTAATTTTCTTGTGTGTTTTAGTCATTTTAGTATGTTTTTTTTTTTTTTAATATGTCTATGGTTTTTATTTATTTATTTTCAGTTTTAGTTATTTTAGTACATGAAGTTAAACCAAATGAAAATTAGATTAAGTATTTTATTTTATTTCAAGCAACAAAAATGTTTTCCCTATGGTTTTAGTTTTAGTTTCGGTTAACTAAACGCATTAAATAGATGTATCCCGTAGCTCAAACAGTGCATGAGCTCACAATGCCAAGTTCGTGGGGTTAAATTCCCAGGAAATGCATGAAAAATAATGTATGTCTTGAAATGCAATGCAGTCGCTTTGGATAAAAGCATCTGCCAAATGCATAAATATAAATTTAACATCCTCAGTCTAGTAGTGGCTAAAAGTGATGTCCAGCAAAACTGACATTTTCAAATATTATTAAATATGTGTTAAAGATTTTATAGTCATAATAATAACGCAATGAAACATGACAAATTGTGCCGAAATAATTTTTATCCAGACTGTCAAATTATGAACATGAGAGAACCAACTAAATATTAATAACTGATTATCAATAGTCAATGTTTGCTTTTTCCTTTCAGCTTTTAGTTTTTATATGCATTTTATTTACAGTAAAATAAAATCTAGTTTGCCTTTTTTTTTTGCCAAATAATTTTGTCAGATAAATACCTTAACCAAGTTTAGTGTTTTGTTCTTCCCTCATATTTAATACACAGTAGCAGTCAAAAGTTTGGAAACATTACTATATTTAATGTTTTTGAAAGAAGTCTCTTATGCTCATCAAGCCTGCATTTATTTGATAAAAAAATACAGAAAATACATTAAAAATTGTGAAATATTATTCCAATGTAAATCAGCTGTTTTCTGTGTGAATATATAGTAAAGTGTCATTTATTCCTGTGATCAAAGCTGAATTTTCAGCATCATTACTCCAGTCTTCAGTGTCACATGATCCTTCAGAAATCATTCTGATATGATGATTTGATGCTCAGTTATTTCTAGAATGATTTCTGAAGGATCATGTGACACTGAAGACTGGAGTAATGATGCTGAAAATTCAGCTTTGATCACAGGAATAAATTACACTTTACTATATATTCACATAGAAAACAGCTGATTTACATTGGAACAATATTCCACACATTTTCTACTGTATTTTTGATCAAATAAATGCAGGCTTGATGAGCAGATGTCAAAAACATTAAATATAGTAATGTTTCCAAACTTTTGACCGGTACTGTATAAAAAATATTTGACTCATATTTTGATGGTTTAATTGAACTTCTAGGGTCATTCACCTTTGGCCACTACTGTATTTTCTAGAGGAATTTAATAAGAATGACAATGATATTTTGTTGGCTGAACAACATCCACACAAAATTACTCGTTTAGCTTCATTTCATGAAATTAAACATGTTCTCCTCTGACTGACGCCCACTCTGTGTGCTTCAGACGCCGCTGTGATGTTGGTTGGTGTTTGAATCTCTCCTGAGCGTCTATAAAAATAAAGATGTGCTGCTTCATCTGAACTCAACAGGTCCGTCGGTCTCCTCTAATGTAGAGCAGCGTCTGACGGAGATCTGAGTCCATTCAAACACATTTCTGATAAAAGCCTGAAACACACTCTACACGAGTACAGGAACACAGATGCTTGATGCTCTCAGTGTTGCATATATTGGACATTAGTGTGTTTTAAAGCCTCAGAAACGTGAAGGAAACCTTCACCAGTAACACAACAACACATTGGTGTCGACATGAGACAGTTGCTTTAGTCTTTTCTGCCCTGTTGTTCCGTATATCTGAGTTAAATGCTTCGCAAACAAGAACAAATGTAGGGCCGGGCTTGATTTTGTCTGTGGGGAATTGATTGGATGGTTGTGGTTTGCTATTGGTGGATCTCATGTGAGTGACAGGTTGCCCCGCCCTCGACATCAGGGAAGAGAAGAGATGCTCCAAGATGAAGTTATTCTGATTCAAGATTACAAGGAACATGAATTTAAAAAAATGATGTGCACCGATTAATACACACCGGCAACACGCTGGTCAAACATGTTTGTGTACTCGTGTAGAGTCTGTTTCTGGTCTACGGCACACTGAGCACATGGAAAATTCATGAAAATAGTTCTTGAAACTCTATGGAGTCTCTGGAGCTCAACACCAGCAGATAGAAAGCAAAGACGCTTCAGGCATCAAACCTCCACAGCGACGCTCAGTAAACCAGAGACAGATAATGTCTGTAAAGACTGATGAGGCAGTAAACCGGCATGCACATCCCATGATTCAATAGGAAAGACAGAACCAGCATATAAAACCAATAAAAAGAGTTTGTGCTTTCACAAAGAGTTTCACTGTACCATCACTGTAAACGAGCTTCAGTAAGAACAAACCTGTGAGTGAATCTCACCAAAACATGTCCGGGTCATATTTCAGTCCAAAAAAAACCCAAACAATAAAAATATTATATTTAATTTTATATATATATATATATATATATATACACAGTGGTGGTCAGAATTATTGGCATCCTTGGTAAATATGATCAAAGATGACTATAAAAATAAATCTGCATTTTTAATACTTTTGATCTTTAATTCATAAAATTAGCAAAAAACTAACCTTTCATTGAAGGAAAAGAATTGAAAGTGGGGGGAAAATCACATTATGAAATAAAAGTTTTTCTCCAAAACATGTTGGCCACAATTATTGGCACCCTTTTATTCAATACCTTTTGCAACCTTTTCCTAAGATAACAGCTCTGAGTCTTCACCTGTAATGCCTGATGAGTTTGGAGAACACCTGACAAGAGATCAGAGACCATTCCTTCATGCAGAATCTCTCCAGATCCTTCAGATTCCAGCTCCATGTTGGTGCTTCTTCTCTTCAGTTCACTCCACTCATTTTCTTTAGGGTTCAGGTCAGGGGACTGGGACGGCCATGGCAGAAGCTTCATTTTGTGCTCATTGACACATTTTTGTGTTGATTTTGATGTTTGTTTTGGATCATTGTCCTGATGGAAGATCCAATCACGGCCCATTATTGGATTTCTAGCAGAAGCGGTCAGGTTTTGTTTTTTTATCTGTTGGTATTTGATAGAATCCATGATACCATGTATCTGAACAAGATGTCCAGGACCTCCAGCAGAAAAATAGGCCCACAGCATTAAAGATCCAGCAGTATATTTAACCGTGGGCATGGGGTACTTTTTATCCATGTGTGCACCAAACCCATCTGGTGGGTTTGCTGCCAAAAAGCTCTTTTTTTAGTTTCATCTGACCATAGAAACCGGTCCCGTTTGAAGTTCCAGTCGTGTCCGACAACTGAATATGCTGGAGATTGTTTCTGGATGAGAGCAGAGGATTTTTCTTAAAACCCTCCTAAACAACTTGTGGGGATGTTGGTGCTGTTTGATCATTTTTTTTAAGGCTTTCTGAGACTCAAGACTCAACGAATTTCTGCAATTCTCCAGCTGTGATCCTTCTTTGGCCACTCAAACTGTCCTCCTCACTGCGCATTAGGACGATTTAGACACACGTCCTCTTCCAGGCAGATTTGTAACATCTTTAGTTGATTGGAACTTCTTAATTATTGCCCTGATAGTGGAAATGGGGATTTTCAATGCTTTAGCTATTTTCTTACAGCCACTTTCTATTTTGTGAAGCTCAACAATCTTTTGCTACACATCAGAACTATATTCTTTGGTTTTTCTCATTGTGATGAATGATTACGGGAATTTGGCCTTTGTGTTTCCTCATGTTTATACTCCTGTGGAACAGGAAGTCATGGCTGGACACTTTCATGATCACCCTGGTGTGCTAAAAAAATGTAAATATGAATGGGAATATACTTCAGAGATATTTTACTCATAAAAAATTCTAGGGGTGCCAATAATTGTGGCCAACATGTTTTGGAGAAAAACATTTATTTCATAATGTGATTTTCCCCCCACTTTCAATTCTTTTCCTTCAATGAAAGGTTAGATTTTTGCTAATTTTATGAATTAAAGATTAAAAGGATAAACAATGCAGATTTATTTTTATAGTCATCTTTGATCATATTTACCAAGGGTGCCAATAATTCTGACCACAACTGTATACATACACACACTCACACTTCAAGTTTGGTGTCAGTAAGTTGTTTTTTTTTTTAAAGAAAAATAATACTTTTATTCATCAAGGACGCATTCAATTGATCAAAAGTGACAGTAAAGACATTTATAATGTTACAAAAGATTCTATTTTAAATAAATGCTGTTCTTTTGAACTTTCTATTCATCAAAGAATCCTGAAAAATGAAATATATGACGGTTTCCACAAAAATATGAAATAGCACTACTGTTTTCAACATTGATAATAATACGAACAACTATAAGCACCAATAATAATTGATAATAATTATTATAATAAAAAAAAAATTATTCCAAACTTTTGTAGTGTGTGTGTGTATATATATATATATATATATATATATGAAAATATACATTTAAATGTTATTGTGACATTATTTTCACAAACGCAATTTAACTGTAAACTCTCATTATTTTTGAGTATTTATAATTCTCAATCCTGTAATGCATTATTTTTCATTTGAATGAGCATAAAGGCACTACTATACTAATACTAACATGCTGTATTAATAATTACCATTTAAATAACATATCATGGATTCATTTGCATTACAGTAATGAGAATATAGTGGGGAAAATAGTCAAAAATAATGCAAAATGCAAAATAATAAAATGTTGATTTTGGTGTGAAATATGACAGGTTTGATGAGCTTCATCACTCACTACATTCATCTGATATCTCTATGAATAACATCCTCGTGTCGTTCTCATTCAGATCTGCTGATTAAAGAAGGAAAGAAAAGCGAGGATGAAGCGGTCGCTGCAGGAATCTGTGAGGACCTGATGAAGATCTGAGATGTGATCCACGCACGCGCACAAGAGGGCGTTGCAGACTCACACGCTCCTCCAGATGAGCCCAATCCACATCATTTATTCCTAACGGATGTATGAGGACGATGGCAGTGAAGATGCTCGTCTTTGTGCTCGTCTTCATGACTGTGTGTCTGCTTCTTCTGGGCATTATGAGCATGAGATAGTCCAGACGATCCTGGAGATCCCGTCATGGGAATCAGAGCTTGTTGGCTGGTGTGTTTCTCATCTAGAAACTCTCCACGAAGCTGCCGGGAAAGAGGCCCGTCCGGCCGGTGCGCTGAAGCGTCCCCTTGTACCAGCCGTCCTCACGTTTCTTGTGCACGAACACGATGTCGCCCTCCTTCAGCTCGATCTCGGCCTCGCTCTGTGGCGGGTACGGGACGAGCACACGGTACCTGATGAGAGGAGAACGGATGTGCTTTATAACGGGTGAAACATTCACACAGACGAGTTCTGCACAGTATCTGCAGGGTTTTTAAATCAAATTAATGAAATCAAATTAATACCATTTCCTTCAAAATTTTATATATATTTCAAGAAATCATATATAATTAATAAATTAATTTTAGTGATGTAATAATCACAAAGCAGTTGATCATTTGCACATATAATAATATTAATGCATACTGTGATTGTCTATTTATCTTTACGTTTTAACTCTTTCCCCGCCACTGACGGAATCCGTGTTTTCACTGTTATACAGTAGGGGGCGCTATTACACATCTTCTGAAAGAGTACAGAATCTCCAGATCAAAACACAGATGAAGAAGCAGCAGAAACAAGTGATTGAAGCATTGCTGACGCACATAAATGACACGATCGTCAAACATCAAAACCGTCGAACGTTACTGAATGAAATGATGAACCATGAAGAGGAAACGACTGTGAAGCTTTGAGATGTTGATGGACTCCATCTACTCCATCTGTGTTTTGATCATCGCTCTGAATCCCATCCGGGCGAAGTCTTTGATAAAAACACGATTTTCTCAACTTTTTTTTTTTTTTTTTGCTTTTTTATGAAATTTACCCATATTGAAGTGTTGATAAAAAAGAATGCATGGCAGGGAAAGAGTTAATAAAACATTGTCCGATTACTGGTATATATGAGCGAAATAAATTCATACGCACACCGTTTTTGCCAATTTGTTCCTCACTTTTGATGTAGGATTTAGGATCAAATCCAATCATATGTGCGTTTTATAAATGAGAGCGTTGACTTTCAATTCAACAGTCCACAAGAGGGCGAAACTATGGAAGCTTGTTTCCGCCATTAAATAAAAAATAAAAAAGGTACAATTCTGATTTGATCTCTTGAAATTCTGACTTTATAACACAATTTCGAGTTTATATCTCTTAATTCTGACTTTATATCTCGCAATTCTAAAATAATTAGCAATTCTGACTTTATATCTCAAATCTGATTTTATATCACACAATTCTGACTTTATATCTCACAATTCTGACTTTATATCTTGCAATTCTGACTTTATTTCTCACAATTCTGACTTTATATCTCACAATTCTGACTTTATATCTTGCAATTCTGACTTTATTTCTCACAATTCTGACTTTATTTCTCGAAATTCTGACTTTATGACTCAAAATTCTGACTTTATGACTCAAAATTCTGACTTTATAACACAATTTCGAGTTTATATCTCTCAATTCTGACTTTATATCACGCAATTCTGACTTTATTTCTCACAATTCTGACTTTATTTCTCGAAATTCTGACTTTATGACTCAAAATTCTGACTTTATAACACAATTTCGAGTTTATATCTCTCAATTCTGACTTTATATCTCGCAATTCTAAAATTAGCAATTCTGACTTTATATCTCAATTCTGACTTTATTTCTCACAATTCTGACTTTATATCTCGCAATTCTGACTTTATTTCTCACAATTCTGACTTTATTTCTCGAAATTCTGACTTTATGACTCAAAATTCTGACTTTATGACTCAAAATTCTGACTTTATAACACAATTTCGAGTTTATATCTCTCAATTCTGACTTTATATCTCGCAATTCTAAAATTAGCAATTCTGACTTTATATCTCAAATCTGATTTTATTTCTCACAATTCTGACTTTATAACACAATTTCGAGTTTATATCTCTAAATTCTGACTTTATTTCTCGCAATTTTGAGTTTATAACTCGCAATTCTGACTATTTTCTCGTAATTTTGAGTTTTTAATCGCACAATTCTGACATAACTTGCAATTTCGAGTTTATGTCTCATAATTCTGAGAAAAGAAGTCAGAATTGTGAGATAAAAAGTCACAGTTACCTTTTTTATTTTTATTTAGTGCTGGAAACAAGCTTCCATACAAAACGGGTAAATAAAAACCAAACAATATTGCTCTAGAACAAACATGCCGGTTAAAATGTGTTTATTTTTAAACTGAAGTGCACAAAAGTATGAAACCTAGGCTCTCGTTTTTGTCATTTTTTCAACAGTATGTTATTGCATTCAAATGTGCATTTTTATCTCTAGTTTGAATTTTAATTTGCCAGCCATAGTGAGGAGATATTTACACCGACACTCTTAAAAATGAAGGGTTTTTTTGCAGCGATGCAACAGAAGACTCATTTTTGGTTCCTCAAAGAACCAGTGAGCAGTTCCATTTTTTTTTTAGTGTGAAGAATATTTTAATAATCTTTTTCCATTTTGTGCATTGAAAAGCTTCCATTGATGTTAAAGGTTCTTCATGGAACCACAGATGCCAATATAGAGGCTTTTTTAGGAGTGCAGGCTCACCTCTCTCGGGATAATGGCTTAGGTTCGGGCCGGACGGCCAGCGGTGAGGACGAGCAGGCCTGTCGAGCTGGTGGAGACACAGAGAAGTTGAGATCCAGCGAGCCGGACTTTCTGTGCAGAGGCTCCATGCCCATGGCTCCCTGCATCTCGCTCTCGATGGGGCAGGATCCGGCCCGGCCGTGCCCGCCGGCAGACCGCAGCTCCGGAGCCATGGCTCCCTGAACCGAGGACGAGGTGGAGGCCGGCTCATGTGTGGGAGAGATGGATGGCGGCGACCGAGACTTCTTTTTGGCTGCGGCTCCGGAAAGCAGTTTGAGGAGACCACTGCTCTTCTTTTCCTTCTGTGTGAGAAACAGACACAGATACTGGTGTTGTCATGAGCCGCGGACGGAAGCAGTCATAAAAATGGAATTTAGAGTAGAACACGGAATGTCACGGAACTTGGCAAATGTTGGATGAATAAATCAAAAGTAGGGCTGCACACTTAATTAAATGCTGCGTGACGTCGTCTATATAAGAAATTACATATGAACATTGTTAAAACTTTATTTTTAAGGAATTATTATTATATTATTATAATTATTTTAGCATCACTGATATACTATTATAGTTTTTTTTTAATATTTCACATTTTCATTTTAATTTAAGTTAGTTTTAGTAATTTTGTTGTACATTTCTGTCATATTTATTATTGTTTTTTTTGTTTTTAAATATGTCTATATCGTTTTTATTCATTTTTACTTAATGAAAACAATAAATGTTGCTTCAGCTAGCTGAAAAAAAATCAGTTATTTTAGTTAACGTTTATTTTATTTCAAGTAACGAAAACGCTTTTTTTATGGTTTTAGTTTTAATTAACGATAATAACCCTGTTCTGTAGCACTCTGTTTGCCAAAAACTAAACTGAATTTACATTTTATTACTTTTTAAAAGATTAATTAAATTACACTATTTTCGATAATAAATTTGTAATAAATCTAGAAATATTAAAAAGGAGAAAAAAAAAACATTTCATGGGGGCCCTATTATTGTAAAAATGATAAGAAATTATTAAATCGTTAAAGTTTTAAGAGTTAAATTAATAAGACATGCCTTTCGATCATTAAAACTTAAATTATTAAAACAGAATATTTTATGCCTTAATTTGACTACCACCATTTTAGATAATATATTTTTATTAAATCATAAATCCAGAAAATTAAAACAGGCAACACAGAAATTCTGAAAATAAATAAATAAATAAATAAATAATAAAAAAATAATTAAATTTTTAAAACAGAATCCAGAAAAGTTAAAACACAGAAATTTTTAAAATAATAATAACGATAAAAAAATAATTAAATTATTAAAACGGAATCCAGAAAAATTAAAACACATACAGAAATTCTGAAAATAATAATAATATTAATTCATTCATTAAAACAGAATCCAGAAAAATTAAAACACAGAAATTCTGAAACAAATAAATAAATAATAAATTAATCAAAATATTAAAACGGAATCCAGAAAAATTAAAGCAGACAACACAGAAATTACAGTAAAAAATAAATAAATGATAAATAAAATTAATTAAATTATTAAATCAGAATCCAGAAAAATTAAATCAGACAACAGAAATTAAAATAAATAAATAAATAAATTTAATTAAATTAATTTATTAAAACGGAATCCAGAAAAATTAAAACAGGATCCAGAAAAAATAAAAACAGAATTTGAGGAAAAAATAAAACGGATTTCACTGGATCGTGCTCTTTAAACAGAAGGTGATCTTGTGAATCTGCTGATGGTAAGAACAGAGGGATATTTGAGTTCTCGTGTCAGTAATGGTTGTTCTGCTGCTGTATGTGGGTGTGTGAGGTTTATCTGGGAAAGTCATTCTGGGTTTTGGTGGATCTGAGCCACACTCAACACTCCCAGCACAGCTGACGGCAGAATCACACGCAAATCCAAACCAGGCCACTAGGAGGCGTCTGAGATTCAGCTTCTGATCTGAGCAGAAAGAACTAATCAACCTGCATCTTCTCATCTCATGTTCTCTAAAGCTGAGCCTCAAAACAAGAGCTTATTCTCAACATGATCCTGCGCTAATGAGGCGGGAAACAGTACGAACACACCAGGACTCAGTTACTCCTCAACTAAGAGCTTGAGCTTTAAAACACACTGTAATAAATGGATTCGACTGCACTGACACGATCAGATGAGGACTGAACTTGAACTGAATTCAGATGAATAGTGACAGTACTGTC
Organism: Ctenopharyngodon idella; assembly: GCF_019924925.1. NCBI lineage: Eukaryota > Metazoa > Chordata > Actinopteri > Cypriniformes > Xenocyprididae > Ctenopharyngodon > Ctenopharyngodon idella. The sequence continues at coordinate 1,496,249 of NC_067228.1, forward strand.
ACACAGACCTGAATCTGAACACAGTCCGATGAGAAGATCCGTCACTGCTAACTTTTCATTGCCACTTTAAAGTGACTCAGTGCTAAATTCAGCTGAACAGCAGATCACACGACTCCACACAACACAAACATATTACATCAAACAGCAATCATTTCAGATTTTTACTTGTGTGTTGCTAGGGTGTTCTGGGTGGTTGCTAGGTGGCTGCTGCCGGGGCATTCTGGGTGATTTCTAGGCAGTTGCTAGGGCGTTCTGGGTGGTTTTTAGGTGGTTGTTGCTGGTACATTCTGGGTGATATAAAGGTGGTTGCTGGGGCATTTTGGGTGGTTGCTAGGTGGTTACTGGGGTGTTTCTAGGTTGTGCTGGATTGGTTTCTAGGCAGTTGCTGGGGCATTCTGAGTGGTTGCTAGGCAGTTGCTGGGGTGTTGCTAAGGTGTTCTGAGTGGTTGCTGCTGGGGCTTTCTGGGTGATTTCTAGGCAGTTGCTAGGGCATTCTGGGTGGTTGCTAGGTGGTTGTTGCCGGTACATTCTGGGTGATATAAAGGTGGTTGCTGGGGCATTTTGGGTGGTTGCTAGGTGGTTACTGGGGTGTTTCTAGGTTGTGCTGGATTGGTTTCTAGGCAGTTGCTGGGGCATTCTGGGTGGTTGCTAGGCAGTTGCTGGGGTGTTGCTAAGGTGTTCTGAGTGGTTGCTGCTGGGGCTTTCTGGGTGATTTCTAGGCAGTTGCTAGGGCATTCTGGGTGGTTGCTAGGTGGTTGTTGCCGGTACATTCTGGGTGATATAAAGGTGGTTGCTGGGGCATTTTGGGTGGTTGCTAGGTGGTTACTGGGGTGTTTCTAGGTTGTGCTGGATTGGTTTCTAGGCAGTTGCTGGGGCATTCTGGGTGGTTGCTAGGCAGTTGCTGGGGTGTTGCTAAGGTGTTCTGAGTGGTTGCTGCTGGGGCTTTCTGGGTGATTTCTAGGCAGTTGCTAGGGCATTCTGGGTGGTTGCTAGGTGGTTACTGGGGTGTTTCTAGGTTGTGCTGGATTGGTTTCTAGGCAGTTGCTGGGGCATTCTGGGTGGTTGCTAGGCAGTTGCTGGGGTGTTGCTAGGCAGTTGCTGGGGTGTTGCTAAGGTGTTCTGAGTGGTTGCTGCTGGGGCTTTCTGGGTGATTTCTAGGCAGTTGCTAGGGCATTCTGGGTGGTTTCTAGGCAGTTGCTAGGGCGTTCTGGGTGGTTGCTAGGCTGTTGATGGGGTGTTGCTATGGTGTTCTAGGTGGTTGCTAGGCAGTTGCTGCTGGGGCATTCTGGATGGTTACTAGGCAATTGTTGGGGTGTTCTGGGTGGTTTCTAGGCAGTTCCTGGGGCATTCTGGGTGATTTCTAGGCAGTTGCTAGGGCATTCTGGGTGGTTGCTAGGTGGTTGCTGGGGCATTCTGGGTGGTTTCTAGGCAGTTGCTGGGACATTCTGGGTGATATATAGGCGGTTGCTGGGGCATTTTGGGTGGTTGCTAGGTGGTTGCTGCCGGGCATTGTGGTTGATTTCTAGGCAGTTGCTGGGGTGTTCTAGGTGATTGCTAGGTGGTTACTGGGGTGTTGCTAGGGTGTTCTGGGTGGTTGCCAAATGGTTGCTGGGGCATTCTGGGTTGGTTTCTAGGCAGTTGCTGGGGCATTCTGGGTGTTTGCTAGGCAGTTGCTGGGGTGTTGCTAAGGTGTTCTGAGTGGTTGCTGCTGGGGCTTTCTGAGTGATTTCTAGGCAGTTGCTGGAGCATTGTGGGTGGTTACTAGGCTGTTGCTGGGCGGTTGCTAGGCAGTTACTGGGGCATTCTGGATGGTTGCTAGGTGGTTGCTACCAGGGCATTCTGGGTGATTTCTAGGCAGTTGCTGGGGTGTTCTGGATGGTTAAAAATCAGATCTGTGCATTAGAACTGAAGTGCAGACATTGTGAGATCTCATGAACGCCGGTTCCTTCCCACCTGTGCGTGACTTGGGTGTCTCACGGTCTTATTTTTAACCGTGCATTTGACTCTGTGCTAATTAACAGCCCATAATCAACATGCAGAAATGATTGCTGAAACAACATGTGATCACACATTCAAACACACATCACTCATGTTCATCACATGACCTCAGTGAAGTCTCATCTGCCAACAGAAAGGCTGAGAAAATATTTCTTATCAGCTGCAAATCTTGGTATTTATTTATTTATTTTTTGCTTATTTGCTTAGGCTCCTGCAAATTTCACATATTGTTGGGTTTATGCTAATCATCTTAGTATAATAAATTAAATAATAAAAATCAGTAAACATTTTTGATGCTTTTGTAAAATACAAATTACTAATACAAAGTATCGTCACCACTAAAAATTTTTCCTGAAGCAATTATTAAAAGTATGCGCATCATTAACAGTCGCTCACATCCACGTCTGACACTGACCGTCACATGAGACACGACCCGTCAACTGACGGACACTGAGCTGTCAGATCACGACTGTTACAGTGACTGATGCTGAATGTGCAGCTCTGAAAACACTCCCAACTAATACAGTCAAGAACCATATAGCAACATTACAGTGATTTTACACCGGTAACAGATGTTATTATGGACGACACAAGGTAAAATCATTGTAGCAATTATAGCAATATAGTATATATTGGGTTTACATGTGTATACTGTGAAGAATTTTGATGAAAGACAATTTTCAATGAAGTCAAATGTATTATACTCAAGTGGAGTCAGAAAAATAATCTTGTTTTCCTTTTGAATTAAGTTTATTTTTCTGAGCCCACTGGCAGATATTTGTTCTTGTTTTAAGCACAAACTCACTTAATTTTGATACATTTTTAATTAAACAAGACTTCAGTCTTGTAATATTAAAATACTAGTACTATTAAATTATGATAGTGCTAGTTCTATTAAACTAATTACGACAAAAATGAATTTTGTCTTTTTAGGCATTTATTATGATAACTAGTACTAGTACATATTCATATTCTAGTCATATCCATTTACTATGATAACTAGTACTAGTCATATTCATACACTATGTTAACTAGTACTAGTATATATTCATATTCTAATATATCCATATACTATGATAACTAGTACTAGTCATATTCATACACTATGTTAACTAGTACTAGTATATATTCATATTCTAATATATCCATATACTATGATAACTAGTACTAGTATATAAACTTATACTATGAGAATTAACACTAGAATATATTCATATACAATGTTAACTAGTACTAGTATGTATTTATATTCTAGTTATATCCATTTACTATGATAACTAGTACTTAGTCATATTCATATACCATGATAACTAGTACTAGTAAATATTCATATACTACGATAAATAGTACTAGTTATATTCATATACTATGAAAACTAGTACTTGTATATATTCATATAATATGTTAATTAGTACTAGTTATATTCATATACTATGATACCTAGTACTAGTAAATATTACATATTAGTTATATTCATACACTATGATAACTAGTACTAGTTTATATTCATATACTACAATAAATAGTACTAGTTATATTCATATACTATGAAAACTAGTACTTGTATATATTCATATACTATGATAAATAGTACTAGTTATATTCATAAACTATGATACCTAGTACTAGTAAATATTACATATTAGTTATACTCATACACTATGATAACTAGTACTAGTTATATTCATATACTATGATAATTAGTACTAGTTATATTCATATACTATGAAAAATAGTAATAGTATAAATATATAGTCATATACTACTTATATTCATATACTATGATAACTTGTACTAGTATATATTCATATTCTAGTTATATTCATTTTATTATGATAACTAGTACTAGTCATATTCATACACTATGTTAACTAGTACTAGTATATATTCATATTCAAATATATCCATATACTATGATAACTAGTACTAGTATACATTCATATACTATGATAATTAATACAAGTATATATTCATATACAATGTTAACTAGTACTAGTATATATTCATATACTAATATATCCATATGCTATGTTAACTAGTACCAGTATGTATTCATATTCTAGTTATATCCATTTACTATGATAACTAGTACTAGTCATATTCATATACTATGATAACTAGTACTAGTATTTATTCATATACTACGATAAATAGTATTAGTTATATTCAAACTAGTACTAGTAAATATTACATACTAGTTATATTCATACACTATGATAACTAGTACTAGTATATATTCATATACTACGATAATTAGTGCTAGTTATATTCATATACTATGAAAAATAGTAATAATATATATATATATATATATATATATATATATATATTCATATACTACTTATATTCACATACTATGATAACTAGTACTAGTATATATTCATATACTACGATAATTAGTGCTAGTTATATTCATATACTATGAAAAATAGTAATAGTATATATATATATATATATATTCATATACTATTTATATTCATATACTATGATAACTAGTACTAGTATATATTCATATAGTAGTAATAGTTATAAGGGACAATAAATGCATAATAAAGACAAAATATCTGTCATAATGAATTTGATTTATTATTACTATGATTTTGAATACATTAATGAATTTCTATGAATATATTCATGAGCTTCACTGACCTTCTCCACCTTCTTCTCCTCGTGTTTGGGGAGGCCGGCGACTGCGCCGTGCGCGGGTGAAGCGGGCTGCAGCGCACAGACAGACGCGTCTCCTCCGTTCAGATGGGCCGCGGTGACGTTGGGCGGCGTGATGGCGGCTGCGGCCGAGGTCAGAGGCATGAGGGGTCGTACGGAGGCCGGAGAAAGCGGACTGGACTGCAGCGAGGGATGCACCTGAGGGGCCGCCACCATAGAGAGAGGTCGAGCGGGGGAGCGTGAGGGGCTGCCCTGGGGTCGCAGAGGGGTCACGGCCGCCGTGGGCCGCTCGGGGCTGCTGCTCGCCGGAGGACTGTGGACTGTTTGAATAATAAAAAATATATATATTATTATTGGTTTTCTTAAATACTATTTTTAGTTAATAGTGTCTCGTCATGTGGGTTTGGTGTAGCCCGTCGTGAGTGCGATTAAATGATGTCACAGGTCTCATCTGCAGTGAGACGGTGTCCCGTCCCCGCTCGAGCTTCGCTGCGTTCCTCAAAGTTCAAGAACTGCCGAGAATGCAACCCGGCAATTACTGCCAACGTGAGCGGCAAGGCATTCATTACAGCAGACATCTTATCTGAGCTGTAAAATGCTTTAACAAGCTCCTTTACCACGCTAATGCGTCTTCCGTGAACACACTCGCACACACAGCAGCGCGCCGATCTGACCTGAATAGATTACAGAGCGCGCCACGTTAACACGCTTCATTGGCGCAGAGCTGACACACGGTAAAAACTCCTGCCATCTGCAGCGCAGTGTGTGTGTGTGTGAAGACAAACATTGCAAAAACCTTCAGTATGAACTAACTAATACATGATGTAATGTGCACTGCTATATTGAGACACGTTTTTTTTATTTTAATTTTAGTTAATTTTAGTCATTTTGTCGGCATTTTATTAGTTTTTTTTTAAACATATCTATAGTTTTTGTTAATTTTTATTAGTTTTCATAATTTTTCTCATCATTTTTGTTAGTTTTTTTTTGTATATGACTATATAGTTTGTATTCATTTTTATTTCAGTTTTTATCAATATTTTGGTTTATTTTTCATTTTACATTTTTTAATTAGTTTTTTTTATTATTTTCCATTTTCATTTTAATTTGAGTTAAAGTTTTCATAATGTTGTTGTCATTTTTATTATTTTTTAAGAGGTATAATTTTTTTTTTATTTCAATTTTAGTATTTATTAATATTTTTATTTATTTTTTATTTTCCATTTTCATTTTAATTTGAGTTAAAGTTTCAGTAATTTTGGATTTTTTATTTGTTTGTTAATATGTATAAGCTTTTTTCAGTTTTATTTTTTATAAACATTTTGATTTAATTTTTATTTTTTATTTTCCATTTTCATTTTATTTTGAGTTAAAGTTTTCATAATGTTGTTGTCATTTTTATTATTTTTTAAGAGGTATAATTTTTTTTTTATTTCAATTTTAGTATTTATTAATATTTTTATTTATTTTTTATTTTCCATTTTCATTTTAATTTGAGTTAAAGTTTCAGTAATTTTGGATTTTTTATTTGTTTGTTAATATGTATAAGCTTTTTTCAGTTTTATTTTTTATAAACATTTTGATTTAATTTTTATTTTTTATTTTCCATTTTCATTTTATTTTGAGTTAAAGTTTTCATAATTTTGTTGTAGTTTTTATTAGTTTTTTAATAGGTATAATTTTTTTATTGCAGTTTTAGTATTTATTAATATTTTTATTTAGTTTTTATTTTCCATTTTCATTTTAATTTGAATTAAAGTTTTAGTGATTTTGTATTTTTTATTAGTTTGTTAATATGTATAAGCTTTTATTTCAGTTTTATTTTTTATTAATATTTTGATTTAATTTTTATTTTTTATTTTCTATTTTCATTTTAATTCAAGTTTTCACAATTTTGTTGTCACTTTTATTAGTTTTGCCATTTTTCTTTCTTTTTTTTTTTTTTTTTAAATATGACTATACAGTTATATTTTAAAAAGAATATTTATTTTATTATATTAAAAAAATTAATAATTTTTTTCAGTTTTAGTTGTAATTTTTATCCATCAAGTTAAACTAAATGAAAATGAGAAATATTGCTTTGGCAAATAGCTGATATAAAATAAATCTTTTATTTTATTTTATTTCAGTTAACATTTATTTTATTTCAAGTAGCCAAGATGCGTTTTTTTTTATGGTTTTATTTTTAGTTAATTATAATATGTCAATGCATCATCCACTGGCTGAAACCATGAACTAAAGGGCTCATCCGCACGAGACTCACCTAACTGCATGGCGGAGCGCGCTTGATTGACAGTTTGCTGGCTGGACATGCGCAGACAGTTCTTCATGTGCGGAGACGACGGGCTGGAGAGCGGCGTGCTGGAGCGAGACGCCGAGGCCATCAGGACGGGACTCGAGGGGCCGGCGGAGCCCGGAGATCCAGGAACCACCTTAGACTGAGCCGCTCCAGAGAGACAGGAGCGCGTCTGACCGACGGCAAACGGAGCCCTGCGGACACACATTCACAAAACACGCAGACATGAGCGCTAATGCAACACTGAGTCAGAGCTCTGAAGAGAAGATTATTGAGCGACGCTTCTCAGATGAGTATTGACCGCTGGTCTAGATGACGTGTGTAACGGTTCTTCAGGTCAGTCTTGGCCTGAGGACACTAATGGAGGATTACAGACGGATTAGAAACGGAGATCCCAGAGGAATCAACTATTGACTCATGAATCAACAGAGCAATTTGCATTATTTCAGCACAAAAATCCTGCAGTTCTCATTGTTAGTTCATGTTAGTTAATGCATTCACTAATGTTAGCAAATGAGACCTTATGGTAAAGAGTTATTAAATAAAACAATTACACAAGTTTCAGTTACACAAGTGAATGTTCTTCTGCCTTTACACTTTATCACCAATGATATCCAAAGGTTTTCCAAGGCCTCATTTATAAAGACGTACAAAGAATGATTGATTTATTTAATTAATTATTATATTTAATTATATATATATATATATATATATATATATATATATATATATATATTTAATTATATATATATATATATATATATATAATAATTATTTAATAATATAAATTTAATTTAATTAATAATAATTACTTTAATGATGTCTTTACTACTTTTCTGAGTTAATTAATAATATGTATATATATAAATATAATAAATATAACATTTATTATTATATTTATTTAGTAATATTTATTTAATTTAATTAATAATAGTATATTTAATAATTTACACATATTTATTATTATATTTACTTAATATATATATTTAATTATATATAATATTTATTTATTATATTTAATAATATATATAATAAATATTTATTATATTATAAATATATAAATATAATAAATATATTTATTATATTTAATAATATATATTCAATTTAATTAATAACAATAATATATATTTAATAATTTACATATATTTAATTAAAAATAAATATATATATATTACATTATATATATATGAATATAATGAAAAAATAAATTTAATTAAAAAATTTAATTTAAAAAATATATATATATATATATATTATATATAATTTATTTATTATATTATTTAATTATATATATATATATATATATATATATATATATATATATATATATATATAATAAACAGCATTGGATTATTTTAATTACTGGTATATGAGAGCACAAAAAGTTCATACACATTTTCACGTAAGTTTTTGTCTTTATAAATCCTGATTTACTCCTGATTTTTGACAAAGGATGAAATCCATGAAATTTAGGATACGATTGCACGTGCCGTTTTATAAAAGAAGCCCCTGGTCCCAAACAAAAATGACATTTGTTGAGGGAACAAATTAAAATAAGAAACATGATGTCAGTTTATACCCTGAGTTTTAATCTTGTTTTGTCTAATTTTAAATAATTTTAAGCCTTTTTTTGGGCCGAGTCCAGAAGAAGCACTGATCTAGAGCGAAGTCCTTCCAGAAGATTGAAGCCATCAGAGAAATTCAACCCCTGTTAATGGCAGTAGCTTTAAATTAAATGTTCATCAAGCACATTCTGTCACAGAACCACAATTTAAACTCCAGTAACTATTAAACTCTTTATTCTATATAGTTTGGGATGCAGGAACGAGCGACTCAAATCTTCTGTGTCTGCTGACATTTAACGTTTAATGACTTCATTTTATCGGGCGTTTTGTGCTGCATTAATCAGACTGAGGTGAACCCGTACAGACAGAGGAGTGATGGGTATTTACACCAGTGAATTCCTCCGATACGAGCCGCTCTAAGTGAAACTAATCACGTTTTTATGTTGACCCTCCTGTATGAAGGCCACCTGAGGGAAAATGATTCCCAGAAGCCCAGAGCTGTGGCTTAATGTGTTTACACACACTCCACCTGTCTGAAAACACACACACACACTCCGGAGGATTCACCTCGTCTCAGGCTCATTATCTCTGCTTTCACTGCATGATAGAAAAGGTGCTTTTGTGTTCGCCTGTCGCACATGAAGTTCCTGCAGATGAAGCTTTGCCAGTTACAGACTCACACGTCTAAAACTGCACTGGGAACGCAAACATTTACACCTTTATTTCAGGAGGTTTTGAAACACCAGATGCACAGGCTCACAGGACACCTCAACAATCCTGATGATGAAGAAAATACAGAGACTCAGATTCGAGATAGAGCTGCACCATTCTGGATAAATTGAGAATCATGATTTTTTTTTGTTTAAGATTCTCCCACGATTCTGAATAGACAACAAAATAAGTCATTTACTTAAATATTAAAAAAAAAAAAGAGTTTGAAAAATGAGAATGAATGATGAATTTTTTTTCAGCATTTTTGAACAAATCTCTTGAATGAATGATTCAATGACACACAAACACTTTACTGGTTTCATTACTAGATGAATCAGTGATTTTGAAAGAAATCTCTTTAATGAATGATTCAATGACTCACTCGACTTCACTTGTTTCATTACTGGATGAATCAACGTTTTTGAATGAATCGCTTGAATGAATGATTCAATGACTCACTCGACTTCACTTGTTTCATTACTGGATGAATCAACGTTTTTGAATGAATCGCTTGAATGAATGATTCAATGACTCACTAATAAAGACTTCACTGGTTTCATTACTGGATGAATCAGCATTTTTGAAAGAAATCTCTTTAATGAATAATTCAATGACTCACTCATAGAGACTTCACTTGTTTCATTACTGAATAAATCAGCATCTTTGAACAAATCTCTTGAATAAATGATTCAAAGATTCACTCATAAAGACTTCAATTGTTTAATTACTAGATAAATCAGCGTTTTTGAATGAATCTCCTGAATGAATGATTCAATGACTCACTCAAAGACTTCACTTGTTTCATTACTGGATGAATCAGCGTTTTTGAACACTATCTCTTGAATGAATGATTCAATGACTCACTCATAAAGACTTCACTTGTTTCATTACTAGATGGATCAGCGTTTTTGAACGAATCTCTTGAATGAATGATTCAATGACTCACTCATAAAGACTTCACTTGTTTCATTACTGAATGAATCAGCATTTTTGAACAAATCTCTTGAATAAATGATTCAAAGATTCACTCATAAAGACTTTAATTGTTTAATTACTAGATGAATCAGCGTTTTTGAATGAATCTCTTGAATGAATGATTCAATGACTCAATCATAAAGACTTCACTTGTTTCATTACTGGATGAATCAACGTTTTTGAATGAATCTCTTGAATGAATGATTCAATGACTCACTCAAAGACTTCACTATTTCATTACTGGATGAATCTGCGTTTTTGAACAAATCTCTTGAATGAATGATTCAATGACTCATAAAGACTTCACTTGTTTCATTACTGGATGAATCAACGTTTTTGAATGAATCTCTTGAATGAATGATTCAATGATTCAATCATAAAGACTTCACTTGTTTCATTACTGGATGAATCTGCGTTTTTGAACAAATCTCTTGAATGAATGATTCAATGACTCACTCATAAAGACTTCACTTGTTTCATTACTGGATGAATCAACGTTTTTGAATGAATCTCTTGAATGAATGATTCAATGACTCACTCAAAGACTTCACTATTTCATTACTGGATGAATCTGCGTTTTTGAAAAAATCTCCTGAATGAATGATTCAATGACTCACTCAAAGACTTCACTTGTTTCATTACTGGATGAATCAGCGTTTTTGAACACTATCTCTTGAATGAATGATTCAATGATTCACCCATAAAGACTTCACTTGTTTCATTACTAGATGGATCAGCGTTTTTGAACGAATCTCTTGAATAAATGATTCAATGACTCACTCATAAAGACTTCACTTGTTTCATTACTGAATGAATCAGCATTTTTGAACAAATCTCTTGAATAAATGATTCAAAGATTCACTCATAAAGACTTTAATTGTTTAATTACTAGATGAATCAGCGTTTTTGAATGAATCTCTTGAATGAATGATTCAATGACTCAATCATAAAGACTTCACTTGTTTCATTACTGGATGAATCAACATTTTTGAATGAATCTCTTGAATGAATGATTCAATGACTCACTCAAAGACTTCACTATTTCATTACTGGAAGAATCTGCGTTTTTGAACAAATCTCTTGAATGAATGATTCAATGACTCATAAAGACTTCACTTGTTTCATTACTGGATGAATCAACGTTTTTGAATGAATCTCTTGAATGAATGATTCAATGATTCAATCATAAAGACTTCACTTGTTTCATTACTGGATGAATCTGCGTTTTTGAACAAATCTCTTGAATGAATGATTCAATGACTCACTCATAAAGACTTCACTTGTTTCATTACTGGATGAATCAACGTTTTTGAATGAATCTCTTGAATGAATGATTCAATGATTCAATCATAAAGACTTCACTTGTTTCATTACTGGATGAATCTGCGTTTTTGAACGAATCTCTTGAATAAATGATTCAATGACTCACTCATAAAGACTTCACTTGTTTCATTACTGAATGAATCAGCATTTTTGAACAAATCTCTTGAATAAATGATTCAAAGATTCACTCATAAAGACTTTAATTGTTTAATTACTAGATGAATCAGCGTTTTTGAATGAATCTCTTGAATGAATGATTCAATGACTCAATCATAAAGACTTCACTTGTTTCATTACTGGATGAATCAACATTTTTTAATGAATCTCTTGAATGAATGATTCAATGACTCACTCAAAGACTTCACTATTTCATTACTGGAAGAATCTGCGTTTTTGAACAAATCTCTTGAATGAATGATTCAATGACTCATAAAGACTTCACTTGTTTCATTACTGGATGAATCAACGTTTTTGAATGAATCTCTTGAATGAATGATTCAATGATTCAATCATAAAGACTTCACTTGTTTCATTACTGGATGAATCTGCGTTTTTGAACAAATCTCTTGAATGAATGATTCAATGACTCACTCATAAAGACTTCACTTGTTTCATTACTGGATGAATCAATGTTTTTGAATGAATCTCTTGAATGAATGATTCAATGATTCAATCATAAAGACTTCACTTGTTTCATTACTGGATGAATCTGCGTTTTTGAACAAATCTCTTGAATGAATGATTCAATGACTCACTCATAAAGACTTCACTTGTTTCATTACTGGATGAATCAACGTTTTTGAATGAATCTCCTGAATGAATGATTCAATGACTCACTCATAAAGACTTCACTTGTTTCATTACTGGATGAATCAACGTTTTTAAATGAATCTCTTGAATGAATGATTCAATGACTCACTCATAAAGACTTCACTTATTTCATTACTGGATGAATCTGCGTTTTTGAACAAATCTCTTGAATGAATGATTCAACGAATCAGTCAAAGACTTCACTTGTTTCATTACTGGGTCAGAACAAAGATCTTAATGTTTGTGTGATCCTACTTTTCAAAGCTTTAATAGACTGTCATTTAGGAATAAGATCACGTGGGCGTTTGAATCGAGATCACGATCTTTTAATGATTAATCTCACAGCTCTAAGATCTAGTAATAGTTGTTAGTCAGAGGAGACATGCTTGATTTTACAATCATCGCTCCAGACTCTCTCCTGTGGAAACGCATGCTAATCACGCGGCCCGCAGCAGCAATGCATCAGCTATATATCCTAATCAATGTGGCGGCGGAGCAATTTCACCTTCTCAACTCCCGTCATTAAAGGCTGCACATGTAAAACGCACCTGCACGCGCTGAGCTGATTTATGACTTCAGCTGGAGATAAGCATCTGGAAACTCACAGGAAACGCTCGTTCATTTAGGGTGTTTTTATTTGCTTGTGCTGTTACTGCGAGTCAAAAACCCAAAGATCAGCTGAAAAAACATTCACAGCCTCGGCTCAATAAAAGATGAAATAATATTAGAAATATTGTAAAGTCAACAGCACATTCTGTAACTTATAAAAACTAATGTTTGTGTTGTCATTTAATTAAAGGAAGTATTTCTATAAAACAGATTTTTAGAAATCTGCTCTGATCAAACAGAAACCTGCAAATAATTATGACTTGATTATTCACACAACTACATGAAAACGAGCAGGATGGTTTGAAGCTTGATTCCAACTTTTTTCTCATAATTCTGACTTTATAACTCGCAATTCCGACTGTATAGCTCACAATTCTCATATTTTTCCTCATAATTCTGCATTTATAACTCACAATTCTGACTTTTTTCCTCATAATTCTGCATTTATAACTCATAATTCTGACTTTTTTCTCATAATTATGCATTTATAACTCATAATTCTGACCTTTTTCTCATAATTATGCAATTATAACTCACAATTCTGCATTTATAACTCATAATTATGCCTTTTTTCTCATAATTATGCATTTATAACTCATAATTCTGACCTTTTTCTCATAATTCTGCATTTATAACTCATAATTCTGATTTTTTCTCATAATTCTGCATTTATAACTCATAATTCTGACTTTTTTCTCATAATTCTGCATTTATAACTCATAATTCTGACTTTTTTCTCATAATTATGCATTTATAACTCATAATTCTGACCTTTTTCTCATAATTATGCATTTATAACTCACAATTCTGCATTTATAACTCATAATTATGCCTTTTTCTCATAATTATGCATTTATAACTCATAATTCTGACCTTTTTCTCATAATTCTGCATTTATAACTCATAATTCTGATTTTTTCTCATAATTCTGCATTTATAACTCATAATTCTGACCTTTTTCTCATAATTATGCATTTATAACTCACAATTCTGCATTTTTTTCTCACAATTCTGCATTTATAACTCATAATTCTGATTTTTTTCTCATAATTCTGCATTTATAACTCATAATTCAAACATTTTTCTTTTGATTGTTTATAACTCAATTCTGACTTTTTTCTTCATAATTCTGAGCTTATAACTCATAATTCTGACTTTTATAACTCATAATTCTGATTTTCTCTCATAATTCTGCATTAATAACTCATAATTCTGACTTTTTTCTCATAATTCTGCATTTATAACTCATAATTCTGACTTTTTTCTTATAATTCTGCATTAATAACTCATAATTCTGACTTTTTTTTTTCATAATTCTGTGTTTATATCTCATTTGTCTCATTGTTGAAAACTGACAAACATCTACTCATACCAAAATAGAGAAATGTTTTACAATACTATGAATATGATGTGAAAATAATACGTAAATCAGTAATGTTTAATATTTTAAACACTCAGACGTACAGTATATGATGAGCAGCTGGACTGAGACACAGTTTTTAATGTCAATGGCTGAGAAGGTTAAACTGCTATAATGATGAGAATATACAGGCGACGCATTATTTCTTCATTAGTTTCAGTAATGATGAACGTGAGGAGACACCTGGAGACGGGCGTGACGTAGTTTCCCGGGAAAACTCCCGACGCTCCGGAGCGCAGCGACGTTCCTTTGAACCATCCGTCCTGACACTTCTCGGTCACGCGGTACATCTCGCCCTTACGCAGCTCCAGCTCGTCGGCCTTCTGCGGTTTGTAAGCGTACATGGCCAGATAGCTGCGGAAAAAAATAAAAATAATAATAAGCAAACAATATTCCTGATGCTCTTATACTCATTTCTGGTTAGTCAATAGAGGATATTTTAATCAGGTTGGCCTTTTAACGCAGATTCACAGAATCGATTCTTTCTTTTAGAAGACAATAACTTTATTTATCGTGCATGAAACGTAATACTCGACAAAGTTTAACTGTATTCTGTATAACTCAACAGTAAACATGGATTTTCTGATAACAGAAAACAAAAACCTCTCCACTTTTCCAAAGCAGGCATCAGAAACACTTGTTCTGTCACCCTGAGGAGACGGCGGTGTGTTTGTAGAGCCTTGTAATCGCACTTGAGGGACCGCAGAGAATAAAACACAATCAACACTTTGTTTTTCCTTCACGGAGTCGAACGGATGGAGAAATGAGGAGCGTGTGGGATTCGCGGGACACCGCTGATAGGTTAACAAGTGCTGGAAGTGTGTGTCAGCAGATGAACAGCTGCATTTCACGAAATATTTTGCTACAAAAACAAAGAGTCGCAAAAGAATCAGAGTCGTTTCTGTTCTGTTCACTAAACTGAATCAACACTGACGCACGTGTGTGAATCATGTCTGCGGTGCAGCGCTAATGTTTCTCTTTACAGACAGCAGATTTCATTATGGACACATGAAACATTAGCGTGAAGAGCTGAAGAACAGATCGCCGACGCTAACACACACACACACACACTCATCCTTCAAACACGTGATCCTGACAAAATCAATCACATCAGCTGATGACCTGCATCTGTGCTGCATTAACACACTTAGATTCTGATTAAATTGTTTGTTGATTTAATTATTTTATCTTCAGTATTCAGTCATTCAGATGCTTCAAGTGTGGCTGAATATTAATAATATATATAGTAATGAAGTCAAATATAAGTATACATTAAAAAATATTTTTATACAAAATAATAATAGTGATAATATATTATTAATATTAAATGATAATATTTAATTATTTTATATAAAATCTCTCTACAAATATAGATTTTATCTTCAGTCAAATATAAATAAATATACATAAATACAAATATAAAAATATATAAAATAACAAAATAATAGTAACAATAACAACAATATATAATATTAATATAATAATAAAATGTAAATATTATTATTGTTAATATTAAAAATATAAAAATAAAACAATATATACAATCTCTCTATATCTACATAATAAATGTAATTATCTTTAGTACTTCAGTCAAATATACATAAACAAATCAAAATAAATATACATGAAAATAGTATTAATAATAATAATGTATATATATATATATATATATATATATATAGTAATTAAGTCAAATATAAGTATACATTAAAACAAATATTAGAAAATATTTAAAAAAATTATACAAAATAATAATAATAATATATTATTAATATTATATGATAATATTTAATTATTTTATATAAAATCTCTCTACAAATATAAATTTTATCTTCAGTCAAATATAAATATATATAAATACAAACATAAAAATATATAAAATAACAATAATAGTAACAATAACAATAATATGTAATATTAATATAATAATAAAATGTAATTATTATTATTATTAAAAATATAAAAATAAAACAATATATACAATCTATTTATATCTACATAATAAATGTATCTTTAGTACTTCAGTCAAATATACATAAATCAAAATAAATATACATGAAAATAGTATTAATAATAATATTAATAATAATGTATATATATATAGTAATTAAGTCAAATATAAGTATACATTAAAATATTTAAAAAATATAAAAGTATACATAATAAATTATTAATATTATATATTATTTAACTATATAAAAATAAATCTATATAAAATCTCTGTAAATATAGATTTTATCTTCAGTACTTCAGTCAAATATAAATAAATATACATAAAAATAAATATAAAATAACAAAATAATAATAACAACAATAATACAGTATTAATATAATATAATAATGAAATATAAACATTATTATAATATATAAAAAAATAAAACAATAGATACAATGTGTAATTATCTTCAGTACTTCAGTCAAATATAAATAAACAAGAATATACAATAATGATTATATTTAATTATTATAATTACTATTATTATTATTATATAAAAATAAAACAATATATAAAATCTTTCTACAAATATAGATTTTGTCTTCAGTACTTCAGTCAAACTACATAAAAATAAATATAAAAATATATATAAAACTATTCAAAATAACAACAATATAAAAGTATTAATATAATAATAAAATATAATAATTATTATTATTAATATATAAAAAATAAAACAATATATACAATCTCTCTATATCTACATAATATATGTAATTATCTTTAGTACTTCAGTCAAATATAAATAAACAAAAATAAACATAAATAAATAATTATTAATAATAATAATAATAATAATGTATAGGACCCAGTTTTTAATCTGGAAAACATCTGTAGTGTACAAACATCTGATAAACATCTTGGAAACAGCAGTTTTACATACACTATAAATCATAAATTTAACATCTGACAGGAAACGTCTTAGAGACGTGTCTCAGATGAGCAAACGCTCTTACAGATGTAAGCGCAGACATCAGACAGAATCAGTGTGATGGTTCAGCGCTACATTAACTCATCTTCAGGTCAATCGTGGACTTACATGTTGAGAGGCAGCTGGACTTTAGCAGCGGCGAGCAGCTCTCCGGCCGCAGACGTGACGCGCGGAGGAACCGCAGCTCCTGCGACTGAAGAGTCCTGTGAAGACAACAGGTCATGTGACGTGAGCAGAGCACGGGATCAGACAGGGAGGAACATACGCAGTCACCTTCTAAGGGAACATGCCAACTGAAACACTGCCACTGCTTTCAGTTTAAAATCGCCCGTCTGCCATTGTCAGGACAAACAGGTAAAAAAAGCACTTTCACTTCAAAAAATGAAAGTATGAAAAAGTTATGGAAGTTTATATTTACTGTAAATCAAATGTACTGTACTAAACAGTTTGTATTTTATATAAAATATATATTTTATCAAATATTTTTACTCTAAAATTTCTATCAAATCAAAGCCACGTTCTGTTCCAAATTTGAAGTTGATATCACAAAAATTAAAGTCCCCATGAAATTTTGTTTAGGCGCTGTACCAAAAATATCCACCAGGTGTCGCCCACATTCCACTGAAATCTTTTGGACGTATTCTCCTGTAACAAATTCATACATTTCTATCACAAAATAATCACCAAATATGGAACCTTGAGACTCAGACCTTTCCGACGATACGTGTTTTGTCAAAGTTTTAAATATAAAGTAGTTAAAATAAAATTTGTAATATGAAACCTGACACCGCCCACTAGGGGGAGGAGCCCGCTAAAAGAATTTAGAATACAGTTTCCATTTTAACGCAACGTCCAATTTCAAAATGGTTTTCACAGGATGAATTCAGAGTTCGTAAGCTTTCGATTGACACCTAATTTATTATGATTACTAAAATATGCGATATGAAAAAATGCGCTAAATAAAAAGAGCGCCAAACATCCTGCTGACGGTTAAGGGGTTAAATAATCACACTGATTTTCAATAAAGGATTTAATCATTTTTATTTATATGCATCAATACATAGTCATAAACAGCAATACTGACCGGAAGATATTTATACTAAAACAATGAAAAATTTTATTTGGAATAATTACTATTTTTTAAATGTTAACGTTAATGTAAAATTCAGCTTCGTCATCGCAAGAATAAATTACATTTTTAAATATATTCACATAGAAATCTGTTATTTTAAATTGTAATAATATTTCACAATTTTTACTGTATTTTTTTTATCAAATAAATGCAGGCTTCAGTCAAAAACATAAACAAGTCTTTATCATTCCATTATATATTTATATTTTAATATATTATATAACTGCCTGGATAAATAAAGGTGAACAAACACACAGAGACTGATCATTTTTGAGTGACGATGAATCACTGAATCAGAGTCGTTTGATTTGATTCACTGAAATGGACAGTGAACTGAATCATATAAATGAATCAAACACGAGATGAGGACGAATCATGAAACTTATTTTGAGGAAAATTCATGGACAAATAAAAACACTTTAAAATCCTTGCGAGTCAAACACACCTTCACACGATTTGTTCTTGTTAAATCTACAGTGACGCTGAAATATAACTAAATAAACAACACGAACGAGGGTCCCAGAGAATCACATTCACCATAAATCATCCTAATGTTCATCTGTACTAGTTTATCTGCGCAGCTGAACTGAATGAATCACAACAGGATCTGAACAGAGACATCTGGCCCTCGTGAGCCGTTCATTAGTGCAGATCAGATTCATTAGAGAAGAGTTGAACACAGCAACATGTGACTGGAGCTTCTACACTTCAACACTAGGAAACTACACCGGAATAACACCACATACAGACTCCATCTTCAGCGCCGCAGCGAGAGGTCAGATGATTCATAACAAAGGAACGGATCAATCTGACATCAGTTCGAAACTAAAGACTCAAAACTGATTTCATAAAGCAGACTATAAAGCTCAGACTGTGATTCTGATTGAATGAGACACACTTGAAGCTGATTTACACACGCTTTAGATATGAATGCACAGGGGTCTATGAAATCGGTTTTATTTTTGAATATATTTACATAAGAATCATATACAATTTTAACAAAAATGACATTTTTAGGGCCCTATAAAATCCATTTATTTTTGCATTTATTTGTATATGAAATGGATACAATTTTTTAATTAAAATTTAAAAAAATACATTTTTTAGGGCCCTATTTTTATTTATTTATTTTTTATCATCATTATTTTACTTTAAATTTATATATATATATATATATATATATATATATTTTTTTTTTTACAATTGTTATTATTATTTTTTTTTTCCAAAATACCATTTTTTCTGTTTTAATTTTTCTAGATTATGTTTTAACGGTTAAAATAAAAAATTAGTAATCAAAAAGCTTGCCTAATTAATTGAAATCATGAAACTCATACAATTTAACAAATATTTATTAAAAGATTAACAAATATTTAATTTTTAAGGCCCTATGAAATCTGTTTTATTTTTCCCAAATTGTTTGTTTTCAGTTTTTAATTTTTTTGGATTACATTTTATTGGTTAAATTAAATTTTAGTAATCAAAAAGCATGTCTAATTAATTGAAATCATGAAACTCATACACTTTAACAACAATTTATTAAAAGATTAACAAAGATTTTTAGGGCCTTATAAAATTAATTTAATTTTCCGAAATTGTGTGCTTTCCCTTTTAATTTTTTTGGATTCTATTTTAATGTTAAATTTTATTATTCAAAAAGCATGTGTAATTAATTGATATCATGAAACTCATACAATTTAACAACAATTTCTTAAAGTATAAAGTAAAGGGCCTTATAAAATTCATTTTATTTTCCCCCAAATTCAGTTTTATATTGTGTGTCTTCCCTTGGGATTCTATTTTAATGTTAAATTTTAATATTCAAAAAGCATGTCTAATCAATTTACGTTTATGATTATGCATTTGGCAGACACTTTTATCCAAAGCGACTTACATTGGACTATTATAATTTTTACAATAATAGAGCCTGATGAAATGTTGTTGTTCAATCACAAACTCACACACACTCACTCACAAACACTCTCAAAAATACACACACACAGACTCACGCACACACTCTCTCGAACACACACACTCTCTCTCTCAAATACACACACACAAACTCAGTCACACACACACACTCTCTCTCTCTCTCTCTCAAATACACACACACACTCTCTCTCTCAAATACACACACAAACTTACACAGTCACACACACACACTCAAATACACACAGACACACACTCTCTCTCTCTCTCTCTCAAATATACACACACTCACACAAACTCACACTTACACACTCAAAATCTCTCTCACACACACACTGGTACACTCTCA